>NW_027475686.1:0-2500 GCF_051020985.1 Nomia melanderi | reverse complement strand
ACGGCTTACGCGCGGAGAAATACACTTCTCCCGTCCGTCGAAATTTTTTTTTTTTACTTTGAACAAGGCGCATAGAGCCCGCCGAACCACGATTTCCGTGCGTCTTACATCTTTCGACGATGGGACGATCCACGCGAAGAGTTGTTTCGTGCTCGCGCGAGGTGCGATAGCGTCGATTCGCTTTTCTGTACGGGAGAGAAATAGAACGATGAGTTGACTTATCGGGTCTTCGTTGGAATTACCGTCGCTGGCATTGTAAACTCCAGATGACCTTGTGATTCCTTCGTCGGGCACTGGTAAAGGGTGGCGATGATTCGTTCTATAATAGAAATACCCGTCGTAGCGATTCGGCCGAGACACCCGCCACGAAACACTCTCTCGTCGTGGAATCCCCGCATCGGAGAGTAAAACGCGCGAAGGCTTACTATGAGAGAAGAAATAGTATATGCCGGTGGTTCGCGTGTGTAGGCTCTATACGAAATTGCGATTCAAGAGAGTAGGAAAAGACGCGATGAACCACGATTTCCGTGCGTCTTACGTCTCTCGACGATGGGACGATCCACGCGAAGAGTTGTTACGTGCTCGCGCGAGGTGCGATAGCGTCGATTCGCCTTTCTGTACGGGGAGAAATAGAACGATGAGCTGACTTATCGGGTCTTCGTTGGAATTACCGTCGCTGGCATTGTAAACTCCAGATGACCTTGTGATTCCTTCGTCGGGCACTGGTAAAGGGTGGCGATGATTCGTTCTATAATAGAAATACCCGTCGTAGCGTTTCGGCCTAGTCACCCGCCACGAAACACTCTCTCGTCGTGGAATCCCCGCGTCGGAGAATAAAACGCCGAAGGCTTACTTATGAAACTTACGTCTCTCGACGATGGGACGATCCACGCGAAGAGTTGTTACGTGCACGCGTATGGTGCGATTGCGTCGATTCGCTTTTCTGTACGGGGAGCAATAGAACGTTGAGTTGACTTATCGGGTCTTCGTTGGAATTACCGTCGCTGGCATTGTAAACTCCAGATGACCTTGTGATTCCTTCGTCGGGCACTGGTAAAGGGTGGCGATGATGCGTTCTATAATAGAAATACCCGTCGTAGCGTTTCTTCCGAGTCAACCCGCTCACGAAACACTCTCTCGTCGTGGAATCCCCGCGTCGGAGAGTAAAACGCGAATTCATAGTATGGAAACTTACGTCTCTCGACGATGGGACGATCCACGCGAAGAGTTGTTACGTGCACGCGTATGGTGCGATTGCGTCGATTCGCTTTTCTGTACGGGGAGTAATAGAACGTTGAGTTGACTTATCGGGTCTTCGTTGGAATTACCGTCGCTGGCATTGTAAACTCCAGATGACCTTGTGATTCCTTCGTCGGGCACTGGTAAAGGGTGGCGATGATGCGTTCTATAATAGAAATACCCGTCGTAGCGTTTCTTCCGAGTCAACCCGCTCACGAAACTCTCTCTCGTCGTGGAATCCCCGCGTCGGAGAGTAAAACGCGAATTCATACTATGAAAACTTACGTCTCTCGACGATGGGACGATCCACGCGAAGAGTTGTTTACGTGCACGCGTATGGTGCGATTGCGTCGATTCGCTTTTCTGTACGGGGAGAAATAGAACGTTGAGTTGACTTATCGGGTCTTCGTTGGAATTACCGTCGCTGGCATTGTAAACTCCAGATGACCTTGTGATTCCTTCGTCGGGCACTGGTAAAGGGTGGCGATGATGCGTTCTATAATAGAAATACCCGTCGTAGCGTTTCTTCCGAGTCAACCCGCTCACGAAACTCTCTCTCGTCGTGGAATCCCCGCGTCGGAGAGTAAAACGCGAATTCATACTATGAAAACTTACGTCTCTCGACGATGGGACGATCCACGCGAAGAGTTGTTTACGTGTACGCGTATGGTGCGATTGCGTCGATTCGCTTTTCTGTACGGGGAGAAATAGAACGTTGAGTTGACTTATCGGGTCTTCGTTGGAATTACCGTCGCTGGCATTGTAAACTCCAGATGACCTTGTGATTCCTTCGTCGGGCACTGGTAAAGGGTGGCGATGATGCGTTCTATAATAGAAATACCCGTCGTAGCGTTTCTTCCGAGTCAACCCGCTCACGAAACTCTCTCTCTCGTCGTGGAATCCCCGCGTCGGAGAGTAAAACGCCGAAGGCTTACTATGAAACTTACGTCTCTCGACGATGGGACGATCCACGCGAAGAGTTGTTACGTGCACGCGTATGGTGCGATTGCGTCGATTCGCTTTTCTGTACGGGGAGTAATAGAACGTTGAGTTGACTTATCGGGTCTTCGTTGGAATTACCGTCGCTGGCATTGTAAACTCCAGATGACCTTGTGATTCCTTCGTCGGGCACTGGTAAAGGGTGGCGATGATGCGTTCTATAATAGAAATACCCGTCGTAGCGTTTCTTCCGAGTCAACCCGCTCACGAAACTCTCTCTCGTCGTGGAATCCCCGCGTCGGAGAGTAAAACGCGAATTCAT
>NW_027475685.1:0-35148 GCF_051020985.1 Nomia melanderi | reverse complement strand
TTTATATAGTTTTATATAGTTTTATTTAGTTTTACATAGTTTTAATAAGTTTTATATAGTTTTGTTAGTTTTGTGTAGTTTTATATAGTTTTATATGGTTTTGTATAGTATTATATAGTCTTGTATAGTTTTATATAGTTCTGTATAGTTTTACATAGTTTTATATAATTTTATATAGTTTTATATAGTTTTATATAGTTTTATATAGTTTAATATAGTACTATATAGTTTTATATAGTTTTACATAGTTTTATATAGTTTTGTTAGTTTTATATAGTTTTATATGGTTTTGTCAGTTTTATATAGTTTTATATAGTTTTGTCAGTTTTATATAGTTTTATATAGTTTTATATAGTTTTATATAGTTTTATATAGTTTTATATAGTTTTATATAGTACTATATAGTTTTATATAGTTTTACATTGTTTTATATAGTTTTGTTAGTTTTATATAGTTTTATAGAGTTTTGTATAGTTTTATATAGTTTTATATACTTTTATTAGTTTTATATAGTTTTATATAGTTCTATAGAGTTTTATATAGTTTTATATAGTTTAATATAGTTTTATATAGTTTTATATAGTTTTAAATAGTTTTATATAGATTTAATAGTTTTATTAGTTCTATTATAGCTTTTTACAGTTTTATATAGTTTAATATAGATTTGTATAGTTTTATATAGTTTTATATAGTTTTATATAGTTTTATATAGTTTTATATAGTTTTATATAGTTTTATATAGTTTTATATAGTTTTATTTAGTTTTATATAGTTTTGTCAGTTTTGTATAGTTTTATATAGTTTTATGTAGTTTTATAGAGTTTTATATAGTTTCATATAGCTTTTTTACAGTTTTATATAGTTTAATATAGATTTGTATAGTTTTATATAGTTTTATATTGTTTTATATAGTTTTATATAGTTTTATATAGTTTTATATAGTTTTATATAGTTTTATTTAGTTTTATATTGTTTTGTCAGTTTTGTATAGTTTAATATAGTTTTATGTAGTTTTATAGAGTTTTATATAGTTTCATATAGTTTTGTATAGTTTTATATAGTTTTATATAGTTTTATATAGTTTTGTATAGTTTCATATAATTTTATATAGTGTTATATAGTTTTATATAGTTTTGTTAGTTTTGTATAGTTTTATATAGTTTTGTATAGTTTTATATAGTTTTATATAGTTTTATATAGTTTTGTATAGTTTTATATAGTTTTGTTAGTTTTGTATAGTTTTATATAGTTTTATGTAGTTTTACATAGTTTTATTAGCAGTATATAGTTTTATGTAGTTTTATATAGTTTTGTAGAGTTTTATATAGTTTTATATAGTTTTGATAGTTTTATATAGTTTAGTATAGTTTTATATAGTTTTATATAGTTTTATATAGTTTTATTTAGTTTTATATAGTTTTGTCAGTTTTATATAGTTTTACATAGTTTTATATAGTTTTGCCAGTTTTGTATAGTTTTATATAGTTTTATGTAGTTTTATAGAGTTTTATATAGTTTTATACAGTTTTATTAGTTTTATATCGTTTTATTTAGTTTTATATAGTTTTGTCAGTTTTATATAGTTTTATATAGTTTTGTATAGTATTATATAGTCTTGTATATTTTTATATAGATTAGTATAGTTTTATATAGATTTATATTGTTTTATATAGTTTTATATAGTTTTATATAGTTTTATATAGTTTTATACAGTTTTATGTAGTTTTATATAGTTTTGTAGAGTTTTATATAGTTTTATACAGTTTTGATAGTTTTATATAGTTTAATATAGTTTTATATAATTTTATATAGTTTTATATAGTTTTATATAGTTTTATATAGTTTTATATAGTTTTATATAGTTTTATATAGATTTATATAGTTTTATATAGTTTTATATAGTACTATATAGTTTTATATAGTTTTACAAAGTTTTATATAGTTTTGTTAGTTTTATATAGTTTTATAGAGTTTTGTATAGTTTTATATAGTTTTATATACTTTTATTAGTTTTATATAGTTTTATATAGATCTATAGAGTTTTATATAGTTTTATATAGTTCAATATACTTTTATATAGTTTTAAATAGTTTTATATAGTGTTATATAGTTTTATAGAGTTTTATATAGTTTTACATAGTTTTATTTAGTTTTGTTAGTTTTGTATAGTTTTATATAGTTTTATATAGTTTTACATAGATTTATTAGCTTTATATGGTTTTATATAGTTTTATATTTTCTATATAGTTTTATATAGTTTTATTTAGTTTTACATAGTTTTACATAGTTTTATATAGTTTTGTTAGTTTTGTGTAGTTTTATATAGTTTTATATAGTTTTACATAGTTTTACTTAGCCCTATGTAGTTTGACATAGTTTTATTTGTTTTATACAGTTTGACATAGTTTTATATGGTTCTACATAGTTTTATATAGCTTTATATAGTATTATATTGTTTTACATAGTTTTATTAGCTTTATATAGTTTTATATAGTTTTATTATAGCTTTATACAGTTTTATATAGCTTTATACAGTTTTATATAGTTTTATATAGTATTGTAGAGTTTTATATAGTTTTATATAGTTTTATATAGTTTTATATGGTTTTATTAGTTTTATAGAGTTTTATACAGTTTCAGACAGTTTTATATAGTCTTATACAGTTCTATATAGTTTTATTTTCGTTTATAGTTTTATATAGTTTTGTATAGTATTATATAGTCTTGCATAGTTTTATATAGTTTTGTATAGTTTTATATAGATTTATATAGTTTTATATAGTTTTATATAGTTTTATATAGTTTTATATAGTTTTATATAGTTTTATTTAGTTTTACATAGTTTTAATAAGTTTTATATAGTTTTGTTAGTTTTGTGTAGTTTTATATAGTTTTATATGGTTTTGTATAGTATTATATAGTCTTGTATAGTTTTATATAGTTCTGTATAGTTTTACATAGTTTTATATAATTTTATATAGTTTTATATAGTTTTATATAGTTTTATATAGTTTTATATAGTACTATATAGTTTTATATAGTTTTACATAGTTTTATATAGTTTTGTTAGTTTTATATAGTTTTATATGGTTTTGTCAGTTTTATATAGTTTTATATAGTTTTGTCAGTTTTATATAGTTTTATATAGTTTTATATAGTTTTTTATAGTTTTATATAGTTTTATATAGTTTTATATAGTACTATATAGTTTTATATAGTTTTACATTGTTTTATATAGTTTTGTTAGTTTTATATAGTTTTATAGAGTTTTGTATAGTTTTATATAGTTTTATATACTTTTATTAGTTTTATATAGTTTTATATAGTTCTATAGAGTTTTATATAGTTTTATATAGTTTAATATAGTTTTATATAGTTTTATATAGTTTTAAATAGTTTTATATAGATTTAATAGTTTTATTAGTTCTATTATAGCTTTTTACAGTTTTATATAGTTTAATATAGATTTGTATAGTTTTATATAGTTTTATATAGTTTTATATAGTTTTATATAGTTTTATATAGTTTTATATAGTTTTATATAGTTTTATATAGTTTTATTTAGTTTTATATAGTTTTGTCAGTTTTGTATAGTTTTATATAGTTTTATGTAGTTTTATAGAGTTTTATATAGTTTCATATAGCTTTTTACAGTTTTATATAGTTTAATATAGATTTGTATAGTTTTATATAGTTTTATATTGTTTTATATAGTTTTATATAGTTTTATATAGTTTTATATAGTTTTATATAGTTTTATTTAGTTTTATATTGTTTTGTCAGTTTTGTATAGTTTAATATAGTTTTATGTAGTTTTATAGAGTTTTATATAGTTTCATATAGTTTTGTATAGTTTTATATAGTTTTATATAGTTTTATATAGTTTTGTATAGTTTCATATAATTTTATATAGTGTTATATAGTTTTATATAGTTTTGTTAGTTTTGTATAGTTTTATATAGTTTTGTATAGTTTTATATAGTTTTATATAGTTTTATATAGTTTTGTATAGTTTTATATAGTTTTGTTAGTTTTGTATAGTTTTATATAGTTTTATGTAGTTTTACATAGTTTTATTAGCAGTATATAGTTTTATGTAGTTTTATATAGTTTTGTAGAGTTTTATATAGTTTTATATAGTTTTGATAGTTTTATATAGTTTAGTATAGTTTTATATAGTTTTATATAGTTTTATATAGTTTTATTTAGTTTATATAGTTTTGTCAGTTTTATATAGTTTTACATAGTTTTATATAGTTTTGTCAGTTTTGTATAGTTTTATATAGTTTTATGTAGTTTTATAGAGTTTTATATAGTTTTATACAGTTTTATTAGTTTTATATCGTTTTATTTAGTTTTATATAGTTTTGTCAGTTTTATATAGTTTTATATAGTTTTGTATAGTATTATATAGTCTTGTATATTTTTATATAGATTAGTATAGTTTTATATAGATTTATATTGTTTTATATAGTTTTATATAGTTTTATATAGTTTTATATAGTTTTATACAGTTTTATGTAGTTTTATATAGTTTTGTAGAGTTTTATATAGTTTTATACAGTTTTGATAGTTTTATATAGTTTAATATAGTTTTATATAATTTTATATAGTTTTATATAGTTTTATATAGTTTTATATAGTTTTATATAGTTTTATATAGTTTTATATAGATTTATATAGTTTTATATAGTTTTATATAGTACTATATAGTTTTATATAGTTTTACAAAGTTTTATATAGTTTTGTTAGTTTTATATAGTTTTATAGAGTTTTGTATAGTTTTATATAGTTTTATATACTTTTATTAGTTTTATATAGTTTTATATAGATCTATAGAGTTTTATATAGTTTTATATAGTTCAATATACTTTTATATAGTTTTAAATAGTTTTATATAGTGTTATATAGTTTTATAGAGTTTTATATAGTTTTATATAGTTTTATTTAGTTTTGTTAGTTTTGTATAGTTTTATATAGTTTTATATAGTTTTACATAGATTTATTAGCTTTATATGGTTTTATATAGTTTTATATTTTCTATATAGTTTTATATAGTTTTATTTAGTTTTACATAGTTTTACATAGTTTTATATAGTTATGTTAGTTTTGTGTAGTTTTATATAGTTTTATATAGTTTTACATAGTTTTACTTAGCCCTATGTAGTTTGACATAGTTTTATTTGTTTTATACAGTTTGACATAGTTTTATATGGTTCTACATAGTTTTATATAGCTTTATATAGTATTATATTGTTTTACATAGTTTTATTAGCTTTATATAGTTTTATATAGTTTTGTTATAGTTTTATATAGTTTTATACAGTTTTATACAGTTTTATATAGTTTTATATAGTTTTGTAGAGTTTTATATAGTTTTATATAGTTTTATATAGTTTTATATAGTACTATATAGTTATATATAGTTTTACATAGTTTTATATAGTTTTGTTAGTTTTATATAGTTTTATATAGTTTTGTCAGTTTTATATAGTTTTATATAGTTTTGTCAGTTTTATATAGTTTTATATAGTTTTATATAGTTTTATATAGTTTTATATAGTTTTATATAGTTTTATATAGTATTATATAGTTTTATACAGTTTTATTAGTTTTATATCGTTTTATTTAGTTTTATATAGTTATGTCAGTTTTATATAGTGTTATATAGTTTTGTATAGTATTATATAGTCTTGTATATTTTTATATAGTTTAGTATATTTTTATATAGATTTATATTGATTTATATACTTTTATATAGTTTTATATAGTTTTATATAGTTTTATACAGTTTTATGTAGTTTTATATAGTTTTGTAGAGTTTTATATAGTTTTATACAGTTTTGATAGTTTTATATAGTTTAATATAGTTTTATATAGTTTTATATAGTTTTATATAGTTTTATATAGTTTTATATAGTTTTATATAGTTTCACATAGTTTTATATAGTTCTGTTAGTTTTATATAGTTTAATAGTGTTTTATGTAGTTTTACATACTTTTGTTAGTTTTATATAGTTTTATATAGTTTTATATAGTTTTATATAGTTTTATATAGTTTTATATAGTTTAATATAGTTTTATGTACTTTTAAATAGTTTTATATAGTCTTATATAATTTTATTAGCGTTTTATAGTTTTATATAGTTTTGTATAGTATTATATAGTCTTGTATAGTTTCATATAGTTTTGTATAGTTTTATATAGTTTTATATAGTTTTATATAGTTTTGTATAGTTTTATATATGTTTGTACAGTTTTATATTGTTTTATATAGTTTTATTTGTTTTATAAAGTTTTTACATAGTTTTATACAGTTTTATGTAGTTTTGTATAGTATTATATAGTCTTGTATAGTTTTATATAGTTTTGTATAGTTTTATACAGTTTTATATGGTTTTACGTAGATTTATATAGTTCTATAGAGTTTTATATAGTTTTATATAGATGTTAGTTTTATATAGTTTTATATAGTTTTATATAGTTTTATATATTTTTATATAGTTTTATATAGTTTTATATAGTTTTATATAGTTTCACATACTTTTATATAGTTTTATTAGTTTTGTATAGTTCTATATAGTTTTATATAGTTTTATATAGTTTGTATATAGTGTTATATAGTTTTATATAGTACCATATAGTTTTATATAGTTTTATATAGTGTTATATAGTTTCATATAGTTTTATTAGTTTTATATCGTTTAATATAATTTTATATAGTTTTGTCAGTTTTATATAGTTTTATATAGTTTTATATAGTTTCACATACTTTTATATAGTTTTATTAGTTTTGTATAGTTCTATATAGTTTTATATAGTTTTATATAGTTTGTATATAGTGTTATATAGTTTTATATAGTACCATATAGTTTTATATAGTTTTATATAGTTTTATATAGTTTTATATAGTTTTATACAGTTTTATATACTTTTATATAGTTTTATATAGTTTTATATAGTTTTATATAGTTTTATATAGTTTTATACAGTTTTATATAGTTTTATATAGTTTTATAGAGTTTGATATAGTTCTATATAGTTTTGTCAGATTTATATAGTTTTATATAGTTTTGTAAGTTTTGTATAGTTTTATATAGTTTTATATAGTTTTATATAGTTTTATGTAGTTTTACATAGTTTTATGAGCTTTATATAGTTTTATATAGTTCTATATACTTTTATATATTTTTATATAGTTTTGTATAGTTTTATATAGTTTTATACAGTTTTGTATAGTTTTATACAGTATTATATAGTTTTGTTAGTTTTATATTGTTTTATATAGTTTTATATAGTTTTATATAGTTTTATATAGTTTTGTTAGTTGTATATAGTTTTATATAGTTTTATATAGTTTTGATAGTTGTATATAGTTTTATATAGTTTTATATAGTACTATATAGTTTTATATAGTTTTATTAGTTTTATATAGTTTTGTATAGTTTTATATAGTTTTACATACTTTTATATAGATTTATTAGTTTTATTAGTTTTATTATAGCTTTATACACTTTATATAGTTATATATAGTTTTACATAGTTTATTATAGTTTTATATAGTTTTATATAGTTTTATATAGTTTTATATAGTTTTATATAGTTTTATGTAGTTTTACATAGTTTTATTCGCTTTATATAGTTTTATATAGTTCTATATAGTTTTATATATTTTTATATGGTTTTATATAGTTTTATACAGTTTTATACAGTTTTGTATAGTTTTATATAGTTTTGTAGAGTTTTATATAGTTTTATATAGTTATATATAGTTTTGTTAGTTTTGTATAGTTTTATATAGTTTTATATAGTTTCATATAGTATTATATATTTTTATATAGTTTTATTAGTTTTATATAGTTTTATATAGTTTTATATAGTTTTAAATAGTACTATATAGTTTTATATAGTTTTAGATAGTACTATATAGTTTTATATAGTTTTATTAGTTTTATTAGTTGTATATATTTTTAAATGGTTTTACATAGTTTTATATAGTTCTGTAGAGTTTTATATAGGTTTATATAGTTTTGTTAGTTTTATATATTTTTATATAGTTTTATATAGTTCTACAGAGTTTTATATAGTTTTGTATAGTTTAATGTAGTTTCATATAGTTTTAAATAGTTTTGTATAGTGTTATAGAGCTTTATAGATTTTTATATAGTTTTATATAGTTTTGTCAGTTTTATATAGTTTTACATAGTTTTATTTAGTTTCGTTAGTTTTGTATAGTTTTATATAGTTTTATATAGTTTTATACAGTTTCAGACAGTTTTATATAGTTCTATATAGTTTTGTATAGTATTATATAGTCTTGTATAGTTTTATATAGTTTTATAGAGTTTTATATAGTTTCATACAGTTTTATATAGCTTTATGCAGTTTTATATAGTTTTATAGAGTTTTATATAGTTTTATATAGTTTTGTCAGTTTTATATAGTTTTACATAGTTTTATATAGATTTGTTAGTTTTGTATAGTTTTATACAGTTTTATATAGTTTTATACAGTTTCAGACAGTTTTATATAGTTTTATATAGTTTTGTATAGTATTATATAGTCTTGTATAGTTTTATATAGTTTTGTATAGTTTTATATAGTTTTATATCGTTTTACGTAGTTTTATATAGTTCTATAGAGTTTTATATAGGTTTATATACTTTTTTTAGTTTTACATAGTTTTATATAGTTTTATATAGTTTTATATAGTTTTATATAGTTTTATATAGTTTTATATAGGTTCATATAGTTTTGTTAGTTTTATATAGTTTTATATAGTTTTATATTGTTTTATATAGTTTTATATAGTTTTATATAGTTTTATATAGTTTTATATACTTTTATATAGTTTTATATAGTTTTGTATAGTTACACATAGTTTTATATAGTTTTATATAGTCTTATATAGTTTTATATAGTTTTATATAGTTTTATACAGTTTTATATTGTTTTATATAGTTTTATAGAGTTTTATACAGTTTCAGACAGTTTTATATACTCTTATATAGTTTTATATAGGTTTATTTTCGTTTTATAGTTTTATATAGTTTTGTATAGTATTATATGGTCTTGTATAGTTTTATATAGCTTTGTATAGTTTTATATAGATTTATATAGTTTTATATAGTTTTATATAGTTTTATATAGTTTTATATAGTTTTATATAGTTTTGATAGTTTTATATAGTTTAATATAGTTTTATATAGTTTTATATAGTTTTGTATAGTACCATATAGTTTTATATAGTTTTATATAGTGTTATATAGTATTATATAGTTTTATTAGTTTCATATCGTTTTATATAGTTTTATATAGTGTTGTCAGTTTTATATAGTTTTATATAGTTTTGTAGAGTTTTATATAGTTTTATATAGTTTTATATAGTTTTGTTAGTTTTATATAATTTTATATAGTTTTATACAGTCTTATATAGTTTTATATAGTTTTATAGAGTTTTATATAGTTTTACATAGTTTTGTTAGTTTTATATAGTTTTATATAGTTTTATATAGTTTTATACAGTTTTATATAGTTTTATATAGTTTTATACAGTTTTCTATAGTTTTATATAGTTTTATAGAGTTTTCTATAGTTTTATATAGTTTTATAGAGTTTTATATAGTTTTATATAGTTTTATATAGTTTTATATAGTTTTCTTAGTTTTATATAGTTTTATATAGTTTTATGTAGTTTTATATAGTTTCATATAATTTTATTAGCGTTTTATAGTTTTATATAGTTTTATATCGTTTTATATAGTTTTATATAGTTTTATATAGTTCTATAGAGTTTTACATAGTTTTATATAGTTCTATAGAGTTTTATACAGGTTTATATAGTTTTGTTAGTTTTATATAGTTTTATATGGTTTTACGTAGATTTATATAGTTTGTATATAGTGTTATATAGTTTTATATAGTTATACCAGTTTTATATCGTTTTATATAGTTTTATATAGTTTTATATAGGTTTATGCAGTTTTATATAGCTTTATAGAGTTTTATATAGTTTTATATAGTTTTATATAATTTTATTTGCCTTTTATAGTTTTATATAGTTTTGTATAGTATTATATAGTCTTGTATAGTTTTATATAGTTGCGTATAGTTTTATATAGTTTTATACGGTTTTACATAGTTTTATATAGTTCTATAGAGCTTTATACAGGTTTATATAGTTTTGTTAGTTTTATATAGTTTTATATAGTTTTATATAGTATAATAGAGTTTTATATAGTTTTACATACTTTTGTTAGTTTTATAAGGTTCAATATAGTTTTATATAGTTTTATACAGTTTTATATTGTTTAATATAGTTTTATATAGTTTTAAATAGTTTTATATAGTGTTATATAGTTTTATAGAGTTTTATATAGTTTTATATAATTTTATTAGCGTTTTATAGTTTTATATAGTTTTGTATAGTATTATATAGTCTTGTATAGTTTCATATAATTTTGTATAGTTTTATATAGTTTTATATAGTTTTATATAGTTTTATATAGTTTTATATAGTTTTATATATGTTTGTACAGTTTTATATTGTTTTATATAATTTTATAGAGTTTTATATAGTTTTATATACTTTTATTTGTTTTATAAAGTTTTACATAGTTTTATACAGTTTTATGTAGTTTTGTATAGTATTATATAGTCTTGTATAGTTTTATATAGTTTTGTATACTTTTATATCGTTTTATTAGTTTTATATCGTTTTATATAGTTTTATATAGTTTTATATATTTTTATATAGGTTTGTTAGTTTTATATAGTGTTATATAGTTTTATATAGTTTTGTCAGTTTTATATAGTTTTATATAGTTTTGTAGAGTTTTATATATTTTTATATAGTTTTGTATAGTTTTATATAGTTTTACAGTTTTATATAGTGTTATATAGTTTTACATAGTTTTATATAGATTTATTAGTTTTATTAGTTTTATTATAGCTTTATACACTTTTATATAGTTTTATATAGTTTTACATAGTTTTATATAGTTTTATAAAGTTTTATATAGGTTTATATAGTTTTATATAGTTTTATATGGTTTTATATAGTTTTATACAGTTTTATACAGTTTTGTATAGTTTTATATAGTTTTGTAGAGTTTTATATAGTTTTATATAGTTTTATATAGTTTTGCTAGTTTTGTATAGTTTTATATAGTTTTATGTAGTTTTACATAGTTTTATTAGCTTTATTTATTTTTATATAGTTTTATATAGTTTTATACAATTTTATATAGTTTTATATAGTCTTATATAGTTTTGTAGAGTTTTATATAGTTTTATATAGTTTTGATAGTTTTATATAGTTTAATATAGTTTTATATAGTTTTATATAGTTTTGTATAGTACCATATAGTTTTATATAGTTTTATATAGTGTTATATAGTTTTATATAGTTTTATTAGTTTTATATCGTTTTATATAGTTTTATATACTTTTGTCAGTTTTATATAGTTTTATATAGTTTTGTAGAGTTTTATACAGTTTTATATGGTTTTATATTGTTTTATATAGTTTTATATAGTTTTATACAGTTTTATACAGTTTTATATAGTTTTATACAGTTTTATATAGTTTTATATAGTTTTATATAGTTTTATATAGTTTTATATAGTTTTATACAGTTTTATATAGTTTTATATAGTTTTATAGAGTTTTATATAGTTTTATATAGTTTTGTTAGTTTTATTATAGCTTTATAGAGTTTTATATACTTTTATGTAGTTTTGGATAGTTTTATATAGTTTTATAAAGTGTTATATAGTTTTACATAGTTTTATATAGTTTTATAAAGTTTTATATAGTTTTATATAGTTTTATATAGCTTTATATCGTTTTATATAGTTTTATATAATTTTGTCAGTTTTATATAGTTTTATATAGTTTTATATTGTTTTGTTAGTTTTGTATAGTTTTATATAGTTTTATATAGTTGTATGTAGTTTTATATAGTTTTATATAGTTTCATGTAGTTTTATATAGTTTTATATAGTTTCACATAGTTTTATATAGTTCTGTTAGTTTTATATAGTTTTATATAGTTTTATATAATTTTATTAGCGTTTTATAGTTTTATATAGTTTTGTATAGTATTATATAGTCTTGTATAGTTTCATATAATTTTGTATAGTTTTATATAGTTTTATATAGTTTTATATAGTTTTATATAGTTTTATATATGTTTGTACAGTTTTATATTGCTTTATATAGTTTTATAGAGTTTTATATAGTTTTATATACTTTTGTTTTATAAAGTTTTCCATAGTTTTATACAGTTTTATGTAGTTTTGTATAGTATTATATAGTCTTGTATAGTTTTATATAGTTTTGTATAGTTTTATATAGTTTTATATGGTTTTACGTAGATTTATATAGTTTGTATATAGTGTTATATAGTTTTATATAGTTATACCAGTTTTATATCGTTTTATATAGTTTTATGTAGTTTTGTTAGTTTTATATAATTTTATATAATTTCATTTAGTTTTAAATAGTTTTATATAGTTTTATACAGCTTTATACAGTTTTGTATAGTTTTATATAGTTTTATATGGTTTTACGTAGATTTATATAGTTCTATAGAGTTTTATATAGTTTTATATAGTTTTGTTAATTTTATATAGTTTATATAGTTTTATATAGTTTTATATAGTTTTATATAGTTTTATATAGTTTTATATAGTTTTATATAGTGTCACATAGTTTTATATAGTTTTATTAGTTTTGTATAGTTCTATATAGTTTTATATAGGTTTATATAGTTTGTGTATAGTATTATATAGTTTTATACAGTTATACCAGTTTTATATCGTTTTATATAGTTTTATATAGTTTTATATAGTTTTATGTAGTTTTGTTAATTTTATATAATTTTATATAGTTTTATTTAGTTTTAAATAGTTTTTATATAGTTATATACAGCTTTAAACAGTTTCATATAGTTTTATATAGTTTTATAGAGTTTTATATAGTTTTATACAGTTTTATATAGTTTTATGCAGTTTTATATAGTTTTATATAGTTTTATATAGTTTTATACAGTTTTATATAGTTTAATGCAGTTTTATATAGTTTTATACAGTTTCAGACAGTTTTATATAGTTTTATATAGTTTTGTATAGTATTATATAGCCTTGTATAGTTTTATATAGTTCTGTAGAGTTTTATATAGGTTTAAATAGTTTTGTTAGTTTTATTTAGTTTTGTTAGTTTTGTATAGTTTTATATAGTTTTATATAGTTTTATACAGTTTCAGACAGTTTTATATAGTTCTATATAGTTTTGTATAGTATTATATAGTCTTGTATAGTTTTATATAGTTTTATATAGTGTTATATAGTTTTATATAGTTTTATTATTTTTATATCGTTTTATATAGTTTCATGTAGTTTTATATAGTTTTATATAGCTTTATGTAGTTTTATTAGTTTTATATAATTTTATATAATTTTGTTTAGTTTTAAATAGTTTTGTATAGTGTTATATCGCTTTATAGATTTTTTTATAGTTTCATATAGTTTTGTCAGTTTTATATAGTTTTACATAGTTTTATTTAGTTTTGTTAGTTTTGTATAGTTTTATATAGTTTTATATAGTTTTATACAGTTTCAGACAGTTTTATATAGTTCTATATAGTTTTGTATAGTATTATATAGTCTTGTATAGTTTTATATAGTTTTGTATGGTTTTATATAGTTTTATATGGCTTTACTTAGTTTTATATAGTTCTATAGAGTTTCATATAGGTTTATATAGTTTTTTTAGTTTTATATAGTTTTATATAGTTTTATATAGTTTTATATAGATTTATATAGTTTTATACAGTTTTGTATAGTTTTATATAGTTTTATATAGTTTTCTAGAGTTTTATATAGTTCTATATAGTTTTGATAGTTTTATATAGTTTAATATAGTTTTATATAGTTTTATATAGTTTTGTATAGTACCATATAGTTTTATATAGTTTTATATAGTGTTATATAGTTTTATATAGTATTATTAGTTTTATATCGTTTTATATAGTTTTATATAGTTTTGTCAGTTTTATATAGTTTTATATAGTGTCATATAGTTTTATATAGTGTTATTAGTTTTATATAGTTTTATATAGTTTTGTAGAGTTTTATAGAGTTTTATATAGTTTTATATAGTTTAAAATAGTTTTATATAGTTTTATATAGTTTTATAGAGTTTTATACAGTTTCAGACGGTTTTATATAGTCTTATATAGATTTATATAGTTTTATTTTCGTTTTATAGTTTTATATAGTTTTGTATAGTATTATATAGTCTTGTATAGTTTTATATAGCTTTGTATAGTTTTATATAGATTTATATAGTTTTATATAGTTTTATATAGTTTTATATAGTTTTATATAGTTTTAAACAGTTTTATATAGTTTTATATAGTTTTGTAGAGTTTTATATAGTTTTATATAGTTTTATATAGTTTTATATAGTTTTATATAGTTTTATATAGTGTTATATAGTTTTATATAGTTTTATTAGTTTTATATCGTTTTATATAGTTTCACATAGTTTTATATAGTTCTGTTAGTTTTATATAGTTTAATAGAGTTTTATATAGTTTTACATACTTTTGTAAGTTTTATATAGTTTTATATAGTTTTATATAGTTTTATATAGTTCTATAGAGTTTTATATAGGTTTATATAGTTTTGTTAGTTTTATATAGTTTTATACAGTTTCATATAGTTTTGTACAGTTTTATATAGTTTTATATAGTTCCTATATAGTTTTGTATAGTTTTGTTACATTTATATAGTTTTGTATTGTTTTATATAGTTTTATATACTTTTATAGAGTTTTACACTGTTTTATATAGGTTTATTAGTTTTATATAGTTTTATATACTTTTATATAGATTTATATAGCTTTATATAGTTTTATATAGTTTTATATAGTTTTATATAGTTTTATATAGTTTTATATAGTTTTGTATAGTTTTATATAGTTCTATAGAGT
Source organism: Nomia melanderi (assembly GCF_051020985.1). NCBI lineage: Eukaryota > Metazoa > Arthropoda > Insecta > Hymenoptera > Halictidae > Nomia > Nomia melanderi. The sequence continues at coordinate 20,151 of NW_027475685.1, read as the reverse complement.
TTTATATAGGTTTATATAGTTTTGTTAGTTTTATATAGTTTTATATAGTTTTATTAGTTTTATATAGTTTTGTATAGTTTCATATAGTTTTATATTGTTTATATAGTTTTATTAGTTTTATATAGTTTTGTACAGTTTTATATAGTTTTACATAGTTTTATGTAGTTTTATATAGTTTCATATAGTTTTATATAGTTTTGTTAGTTTTGTATAATTTTATATAGTTTTATATAGTTTTATATATTTTTATATAGTTTTATTTAGTTTTATTCGTTTTATATAGTTTTATACAGTTTTGTATAGTTTTATATAGTTTTATATAGTTTTGTTAGTTTTATATAGTTTCATATAGTTTTATAGAGTTTTATATAGTTTTGTATAGTTTTGTTAGTTTTACATAGTTTTATACAGTTTTATGTAGTTTTGTATAGTATTATATAGTCTTGTATAGTTTTATATAGTTGTATATAGTTTTATATGGTTTTACGTAGATTTATATAGTTTGTATATAGTGTTATATAGTTTTATATAGGTATACCAGTTTTATATCGTTTTATATACTTTTATGTAGTTTTGTTAGTTTTATATAATTTTATATAATTTTATTTAGTTTTAAGTAGTTTTATGTAGTTTTATACAGCTTTACACAGTTTTGTATAGTTTTATATACTTTTATATGGTTTTACGTAGATTTATATAGTTCTATAGAGTTTTATATAGTTTTGTTAGTTTTATATAGTTTTATATAGTTTTATATAGTTTTATATAGTTTTATATAGTTTCACATAGTTTTATATAGTTTTATTAGTTTTGTATAGTTCTATATAGTTTTATATAGTTTTATATAGTTTGTATATAGTATTATATAGTTTTATATAGTTATACCAGTTTTATATCGTTTTATATAGTTTTATATAGTTTTATATAGTTTTATCTAGTTTTATATAGTTCTATAGAGTTTTATATAGGTTTATATAGTTTTGTTAGTTTTATATAGTTTTATATACTTTTAAATAGTTTTATATTGTTTTATATAGTTTTATAGAGTTTTATACAGTTTCAGACAGTTTTATTTAGTCTTACATAGTTTTATATAGGTTGATTTTCGTTTTATAGTTTTATATAGTTTTGTATAGTATTATATAGCCTTCTATAGTTTCATATTGTTTTGTATAGTTTTATATAGATTTATATAGTTTTATATAGTTTTATATAGTTTTATATAATTTTATTAGAGTTTTATAGTTTTATATAGTATTGTATAGTATTATATAGCTTTATAGAGTTTTATATAGTTTTATATAGTTTTATATAATTTTATTTGCCTTTTATAGTTTTATATAGTTTTGTATAGTATTATATAGTCTTGTATAGTTTTATATAGTTTTGTATAGTTTTATATAGTTTTATACGGTTTTACATAGTTTTATATAGTTCTATATAGTTTTATACAGGTTTATATAGTTTTGTTAGTTTTATATAGTTTTATATAGTTTTATATAGTTTTATATAGTTTTATATAGTTTTATATAGTTTTATATAGTTTTATATAGTTTTATATAGTTTCACATAGTTTTATATAGTTCTGCTAGTTTTATATAGTTCAATAGAGTTTTATGTAGTTTTACTTACTTTTGTTAGTTTTATATAGTTTTATATAGTTTTATATAGTTTTATATAGTTTTATATAGTTTTATATAGTTTTATATAGTTTTATATATGTTTGTACAGTTTTATATTGTTTTATATAGTTTTATAGAGTTTTATATAGTTTTATATACTTTTATTTGTTTTATAAAGTTTTACATAGTTTTATATAGTTTTATGTAGATTTGTATAGTATTATATAGTCTTGTATAGTTTTATATAGTTTTGTATAGTTTTATATAGTTTTATATAGTTTTACGTAGATTTATATAGTTCTATAGAGTTTTATATAGTTTTATATAGTTTTGTTAGATTTATATAGTTTTATATAGTTTTATATAGTTTTATATAGTTTTATATAGTTTTATATAGTTTTATATAGTTTTATTAGTTTTATATCGTTTTCTATAGTTTTATATAGTTTTATATAGTTTTATATAGGTTTGTTAGTTTTATATAGTTTTATATAGTTTTATAGAGTTTTATATATTTTTATATAGTTTTATATAGTTTTATATAGTTTTCTTAGTTTTGTAAAGTTCTATATAGTTTTATATAGTTTTAAACAGTTTTATATAGTTTCACATAGTTTTATATAGTTTTATTAGTTTTGTATAGTTCTATATAGTTTTATATAGTTTTATATAGTTTTATATAGTTTGTATATAGTATTATATAGTTTTATATAGTTATACCAGTTTTATATCGTTTTATATAGTTTTATATAGTTTTATGTAGTTTTGTTAGTTTTATATAATTTTATATAGTTTTATTTAGATTTAAATAGTTTTTATATAGTTAAATACAGCTTTATACAGTTTTATATAGTTTTATATAGTTTTATAGAGTTTTATATAGTTTTATACAGTTTTATATAGTTTTATGCAGTTTTATGCAGTTTTATATAGTTTTATAGAGTTTTATATAGTTTTATACAGTTTTATATAGTTTTATGCAGTTTTATATAGTTTTATATTGTTTTATATAGTTTTACATAGTTTTGTTAGTTTTATATAGTTTTATATGGTTTTACATAGTTTTATGTAGTTCTATAAAGTTTTATATAGGTTTACATAGTTTTATATAGTTTTGTTAGTTTTATATAGAGTTATATAGTTTTATATAGTTTTATACAGTTTTATACAGTTTTATAGAGTTTTATATAGTTTTATATAGTTTTGTTAGTTTTATATAGTTTTATATAGTTTTATACAGTCTTATATAGTTTTATATAGTTTTATAGAGTTTTATATAGTTTTACATAGTTTTGTTAGTTTTACATAGTTTTATATAGTTTTACATAGTATTTTATAGTTCTATAAAGTTTTATATAGGTTTACATAGTTTTATATAGTTTTGTTAGTTTTATATAGTTTTATATAGTTTTACATAGTTTTATACAGTTTTATACAGTTTTATATAGTTTTAAATAGTTTTAAATAGTTTTATATAGTTTTATATAGTTTTATATAGTTTTATAGAGTTTTATACAGTTTTATATGGTTTTATATAGATTTATTAGTTTTATTAGTTTTATTATAGCTTTATACAGTTTTATATAGTTTTATATAGTTTTACATAGTCTTATATAGTTTTGTTAGTATTATATAGTGTTATATAGTTTTATATCGTTTTATATAGTTTTATATAGTTTTGTCAGTTTTATATAGTTTTATATAGTTTTATATAGTTTTGTTAGTTTTGTATAGTTTTATATAGTTTTATATAGTTTTATGTAGTTTTCCATAGTTTTATTAGCTTTATATAGATTTATATAGTTTTATAGAGTTTTAGATAGTTTTATATAGGTTTATATAGTTTTATAGAGTTTTATATAGTTTTATATAGTTTTATATAGTTTTCTTAGTTTCATATAGTTTTATATGGCTTTATATATGTTTGTACAGTTTTATATTGTTTTATATAGTTTTATAGAGTTTTATATAGTTTTATATACTTTTATTTGTTTTATAAAGTTTTACATAGTTTTATACTGTTTTATGTAGTTTTGTATAGTATTATGTAGTCTTGTATAGTTTTATATAGTTTTGTATAGTTTTATATAGTTTAATATAGTTTTATATAGTTTTATATAGTTTTGTATAGTACCATATAGTTTTATATAGTTTTATATAGTGTTATATAGTTTTATATAGTTTTATTAGTTTTATATCGTTTTATATAGTTTTATATACTTTTGTCAGTTTTATATAGTTTTATATAGTTTTGTAGAGTTTTATACAGTTTTATATGGTTTTATATTGTTTTATATAGTTTTATATAGTTTTATACAGTTTTATACAGTTTTATATAGTTTTATACAGTTTTATATAGTTTTATATAGTTTTATATAGTTTTATATAGTTTTATATAGTTTTATACGGTTTTATATAGTTTTATATAGTTTTATAGAGTTTTATATAGTTTTATATAGTTTTGTTAGTTTTATTATAGCTTTATACAGTTTTATATACTTTTATATAGTTTTGGATAGTTTTATATAGTTTTATATAGTGTTATATAGTTTTACATAGTTTTATATAGCTTTATAAAGTTTTATATAGTTTTATATAGTTTTATATAGCTTTATATCGTTTTATATAGTTTTATATAATTTTGTCAGTTTTATATAGTTTTATATAGTTTTATATAGTTTTGTTAGTTTTGTATAGTTTTATATAGTTTTATATAGTTGTATGTAGTTTTATATAGTTTTATATAGTTTCATATAGTTTTATATAGTTTTATATAGTTTCACATAGTTTTATATAGTTCTGTTAGTTTTATATAGTTTTATATAATTTTATATAATTTTATTAGCGTTTTATAGTTTTATATAGTTTTGTATAGTATTATATAGTCTTGTATAGTTTCATATAATTTTGTATAGTTTTATATAGTTTTATATAGTTTTATATAGTTTTATATAGTTTTATATAGTTTTATATAGTTTTATATAGTTTTATATAGTTTTATATATGTTTGTACAGTTTTATATTGTTTTATATAGTTTTATAGAGTTTTGTATAGTTTTATATACTTTTATTTGTTTTATAAAGTTTTCCATAGTTTTATACAGTTTTATGTAGTTTTGTATAGTATTATATAGTCTTGTATAGTTTTATATAGTTTTGTATAGTTTTGTTAATTTTATATAGTTTATATAGTTTTATATAGTTTTATATAGTTTTATATAGTTTTATATAGTTTTATATAGTTTTATATAGTTTTATATAGTTTCACATAGTTTTTTATAGTTTTATTAGTTTTGTATAGTTCTATATAGTTTTATATAGGTTTATATAGTTTGTATATAGTATTATATAGTTTTATATAGTTATACCAGTTTTATATCGTTTTATATAGTTTTATATAGTTTTATATAGTTCTATGTAGTTTTGTTAATTTTATATAATTTTATATAGTTTTATTTAGTTTTAAATAGTTTTTATATAGTTATATACAGCTTTATACAGTTTCATATAGTTTTATATAGTTTTATAGAGTTTTATATAGTTTTATACAGTTTTATATAGTTTTATGCAGTTTTATATAGTTTTATATAGTTTTATATAGTTTTATACAGTTTTATATAGTTTTATGCAGTTTTATATAGTTTTATACAGTTTCAGACAGTTTTATATAGTTTTATATAGTTTTGTATAGTATTATATAGCCTTGTATAGTTTTATATAGTTCTATAGAGTTTTATATAGGTTTATATAGATTTTTTAGTTTTATATAGTTTTATATAGTTTTATATGGTTTTATATAGTTTTATATAGTTTTATATAGGTTTATATAGTTTTGTTAGTTTTATATAGTTTTATATAGTTTTATATAGTTTTATATAGTTTTATATAGTTTTATATAGTTTTATATAGTTTTATATAGTTTTGTATAGTTACACATAGTTTTATATAGTTTTATATAGTTTTATATAGTTTTATATAGTTTTATATAGTGTTATATAGTTTTACATAGTTTTATATAGTTCTGTAGTGTTTTCCATAGGTTTATACAGTTTTGTTAATTTTATATAGTTTTATGTAGTTTTATATAGTTTCATATAGTTTTATATAGTTTTATATAGTTTTATATAGTTTTATAGAGTTTTATATACTTTTATACAGTTTTACACAGTTTTATATAGGTTTATTAGTTTTATAAAGTTTCATATAGTTCTATAGAGTTTTATATAGGTTTATATAGTTTTGTTAGTTTTATATACTTTTATATAGTTTTACATAGTTTTATATAGTTTTATATAGTTTTATATAGTTTTATATAGTTTTATATAGTTTTATATAGTTTTGTACAGTTTTATATAGTTTTATATAGTTTCAATATAGTTTTGTATAGTTTTGTTACATTTATATACTTTTATATAGGTTTATATAGTTTTGTTAGTTTTGTATAGTTTTATATAGTTTTATATAGTTTTATACAGATTATATAGTTTTATACATTTTCCGACAGTTTTATATAGTTTTATATAGTTTTTGAGAGTTTTATATAGTTTCATATAGTTTATATAGTTTTATACAGTTTCAGACAGTATTATATAGTTTCAAATAGTTTTGTATAGTTTTATTAGCGTTTTATAGTTTTATATAGTTGTGTATAGTATTATATAGTCTTGTATAGTTTTATATAGTTTTTTTATAGTTTTATATAGTTTTATATAGTTTTATATAGTTTTATATAGTTTTATATAGTTTTGTTAGTTTTATATAGTTTTATATAGTTTTATATAGTTTTATAGAGTTTTATACAGTTTTATATGGTTTTATATAGATTTATTAGTTTTATTAGTTTTATTATAGCTTTATACAGTTTTATATAGTTTTATATAGTTTTACATAGTCTTATATAGTTTTGTTAGTTTTATATAGTGTTATATAGTTTTATATAGTTTTACATAGTCTTATATAGTTTTGTTAGTTTTATATAGTGTTATATAGTTTTATATCGTTTTATATAGTTTTATATAGTTTTGTCAGTTTTATATAGTTTTATATAGTTTTATATAGTTTAATATAGTTTTATATAGTTTTATGTAGTTTTGTATAGTACCATATAGTTTTATATAGTTTTATATAGTGTTATATAGTTTTATATAGTTTTATTAGTTTTATATCGTTTTATATAGTTTTATATACTTTTGTCAGTTTTATATAGTTTTATATAGTTTTGTAGAGTTTTATACAGTTTTATATAGTTTTATATTGTTTTATATAGTTTTATATAGTTTTATACAGTATTATACAGTTTTATATAGTTTTATACAGTTTTATATAGTTTTATATAGTTTTATATAGTTTTATATAGTTTTATACAGTTTTATATAGTTTTATATAGTTTTATATAGTTTTATATAGTTTTGTACAGTTTTATATAGTTTTATATAGTTTCTATATAGTTTTGTATAGTTTTGTTACATTTATATAGTTTTGTATAGTTTTATATAGTTTTATATACTTTTATAGTGTTTTACACAGTTTTATATAGGTTAATTAGTTTTATATAGTTTTATATAGTGTTATGTAGTTTTACATAGTTTTATTAGTTTTATATCGTTTTATATAGTTTTATATAGTTTATATAGTTTTATACAGTTTCTGAACAGTTTTATATAGTTTTATATAGTTTTATATAGTTTTTACAGTTTTATATAGTTTTATATAATTTTATAGAGTTTTATATAGTTTTATATACTTTTATTAGTTTTATATAGTTTTATATAGTTTTATATAGTTTTATATAGTGCTATAGAGTTTTATATAGGTTTATATAGTTTTGTTAGTTTTGTATAGTTTTATAAAGTTTTATATAGTTTTATACAGTTTTATATAGTTTTATATAGTTTTATATAGTTTTATATAGTTTTATACAGTTTTATACAGTTTCATATAGTTTTGTTAGTTTTATATAGTTTTATACAGCCTTATATAGTTTTATATAGTTTTATAGAGTTTTATATAGTTTTACATAGTTTTGTTAGTTTTACATAGTTTTATATGGTTTTACATAGTATTTTATAGTTCTATAAAGTTTTATATAGGTTTACATAGTTTTATATAGTTTTGTTAGTTTTATATAGTTTTATATAGTTTTACATAGTTTTATACAGTTTTATACAGTTTTATATAGTTTTAAATAGTTTTATATAGTTTTTTATAGTTTTATATACTTTCTTATAGTTTTATATAGTTTTATATAGTTTTATATAGTTTTATATAGTTTTATATAGTTTTATATAGTTTTATATAGTTTTATACAGTTTTATATAGTTTTATATAGTTTTATATAGTTTTATATAGTTTTATATAGTTTTATACAGTTTTATATAGTTTTATATAGTTTTATAGAGTTTTATATAGTTTTATATAGTTTTGTCAGTTTTATATAGTTTTATATAGTTTTATATAGTTTTGTTAGTTTTGTATAGTTTTATATAGTTTTATATAGTTTTATGTAGTGTTACATAGTTTTATTAGCTTTATATAGTTTTATATAGTTTTATGTAGAGTTACATAGTTTTATTAGCTTTATATAGTTTTATATAGTTTTATATAGTTTTATATATTTTTATATAGTTTTGTATAGTTTTATATAGTTTTACACAGTTTTATATAGTTTTATATAGTTTTACATAGTTTTATACACTTTTATATAGTTTTATATAGTTTTACATAGTTTTATATAGTTTTATAAAGTTTTATATAGGTTTATATAGTTTTATATAGTTTTATATGGTTTTATATAGTTTTATACAGTTTTATACAGTTTTGTATAGTTTTCTATAGTTTTATATAGTTTTATATAGTTTTATATAGTTTATATAGTTTTATACAGTTTCAGACAGTTTTATATAGTTTTATATAGTTTTTGAGAGTTTTATATAGTTTCATATAGTTTATATAGTTTTATACAGTTTCAGACAGTTTTATATAGTTTCAAATAGTTTTGTATAGTTTTATTAGCGTTTTATAGTTTTATATAGTTTTGTATAGTATTATATAGTCTTGTATAGTTTTATATAGTTTTTTTATAGTTTTATATAGTTTTATATAGTTTTATATAGTTTTATATAGTTTTATATAGTTTTACATAGTTTTATATAGTTTTATACAGTGTTATATAGTTTTATATAGTTTTATAGAGTTTTATATAGTTTTATATAGTTTTACATAGTTTTATATAGTTTTGTTAGTTTTATATAGTGTTATATAGTTTTACATAGTTTTATATAGATTTATTAGTTTTATTGGTTTTATTATAGCTTTATACACTTTTATATAGTTTTATATAGTTTTACATAGTTTTACATAGTTTTATATAGTTTTATAAAGTTTTATATAGGTTTATATAGTTTTATATAGTTTTATATGGTTTTATATAGTTTTATACAGTTTGATACAGTTTTATACAGTTTTGTATAGTTTTATATAGTTTTATATAGCGTTATATACTTTTGTCAGTTTTGTATAGTTTTATATAGTTTTATTTAGTTTTATAGAGTTTTATATAGTTTTATATAGTTTTGTCAGTTTTATATAGTTTTATATAGTTTTGTAGAGTTTTATATAGTTTTATATAGATTTGATAGTTTTATATAGTTTTATATAGTTTTATATAGTTTTATATAGTTTTATACAGTTTTATATAGTTTTATATAGTTGTATGTAGTTTCATATAGTTTTATATAGTTTTATATAGTTTTATATAGTTTTATACAGTTTTATATAGTTTTATATAGTTTTTTATAGTTTTATATAGTTTTATATAGTTTTATATAGTTTTGTCAGTTTTATATAGTTTTATATAGTTTTGTAGAGTTTTATATAGTTTTATATAGATTTGATAGTTTTATATAGTTTTATATAGTTTTATATAGTTTTATATAGTTTTATACAGTTTTATATAGTTTTATATAGTTGTATGTAGTTTCATATAGTTTTATATAGTTTTATATAGTTTTATATAGTTTTATATAGTTTTTTTTCGTTTTATAGTTTTATATAGTTTTGTATAGTATTATATAGTCTTGTATAGTTTTATATAGTTTTGTATAGTTTTATATAGAGTTATATAGTTTTATATAGTTTTATATAGTTTTATAAAGTTTTATATAGTTTTATATAGTTTTATATGGTATTATAGTTTTATACTGTTTTATACAGTTTTATACTGTTTTGTATAGTTTTATATAGTTTTGTAGAGTTTTATATAGTTTTATATAGTGTCATGTAGTTGTACATAGTTTTATTAGTTTTATATAGTTTTATATAGTTTTATATAGTTTTGTAGAGTTTTATATAGTTTTATATAGTGCTATATAGTTTTATACAGCTTTATACAGTTTTATATAGTTCTATATAGTTTTATAGAGATTTATATAGTTTTATAAAGTTTTATATAGTTTTATATAGTGTTCTTAGTTTTATATGGGATTATATAGTTTTGTTAGTTTTATATAATTTTATTAGAGTTTTATAGTTTTATATAGTTTTGTATAGTATTATATAGTCTTGTATAGTTTTATATAGTTTTGTATAGTTTTATATAGTTTTATAGAGTTTTATAGAGTTTTATATAGTTTTATATAGTTTTGTCAGTTTTATATAGTTTTATATAGTTTTACACAGTTATATATAGTTTTATATAGTTTTACATAGTTTTATACACTTTTATATAGTTTTATATAGTTTTATATAGTTTTATATAGTTGTATATAGTTTAATATAGTTTTATATAGTGTTATATACTTTTGTCAGTTTTGTATAGTTTTATATAGTTTTATGTAGTTTTATAGAGTTTTATATAGTTTTATATAGTTTTGTCAGTTTTATATAGTTTTACATAGTTTCGTAGAGTTTTATATATTTTTATATAGTTTTGTATAGTTTTATATAGTTTTACACAGTTTTACATAGTTTTATATAGTTTTACATAGTTTTATATATATTTATTAGTTTTATTAGTTTTATTATAGCTTTATACAGTTTTATATTGTTTTATATAGTTTTGGATAGTTTTATATAGTTTTATATAGTGTTATATAGTTTTACATAGTTTTATATAGATTTATTAGTTTTATTAGTTTTATTATAGCTTTATACACTTTTATATAGTTTTATATAGTTTTATAAAATTTTATATAGGTTTGTATAGTTTTATATAGTTTTATAAAATTTTATATAGGTTTGTATAGTTTTATATAGTTTTATATGGTTTTATATAGTTTTATACAGTTTTATACAGTTTTGTATAGTTTCATATAGTTTTGTAGAGTTTTATATAGTTTTATATAGTGTTATATAGTTTTATATCGTTTTATATAGTTTTATATAGTTTTGTCAGTTTTATGTTGTTTTATATAGTTTTAAATAGCTTTATATAGTACCATATAGTTTTATAAAGTTTTATATAGTGTTATATAGTTTTATATAGTTTTATTAGTTTTATATCGTTTTATATAATTTTATATAGCTTTGTCAGTTTTATATAGTTTAATATAGTTTTATATAGTTTTGCTAGTTTTGTATAGTTTTATATAGTTTTATGTAGTTTTACATAGTTCTATTAGCTTTATTTACTTTTATATAGTTTTATATAGTTTTATACAGTTTTATATAGTTTTATAAAGTATTATATAGTTTTATATAGTGTTCTTAGTTTTATATTGGATTATATAGTTTTGTTAGTTTAATATAGTTTTAAATAGTTTTATATAGTTTTATATAGTTTTATATAGTTTTATATAGTTTTATATAGTTTAATATAGTTTTATGTACTTTTAAATAGTTTTATATAGTGTTATATAGTTTTATAGAGTTTTATATAGTTTGATATAGTTTTATATAATTTTATTAGCGTTTTATAGTTTTATATAGTCTTGTATAGTTTCATATAGTTTTGTATAGTTTTATATAGTTTTATATAGTTTTATATAGTTTTATATAGTTTTATATATATGTTTGTACAGTTTTATATTGTTTTATATAGTTTTATAGAGTTTTATATAGTTTTATATACTTTTATTTGTTTTATAAAGTTTTACATAGTTTTATACAGTTTTATGTAGTTTTGTATAGTATTATATAGTCTTGTATAGTTTTATATAGTTTTGTATAGTTTTATACAGTTTTATATAGTTTTATACAGTTTTATATAGTTTTATTTAGTTTTGTAGAGTTTTATATAGTTTTATATAATTTTGATAGTTTTATATAGTTTAATATAGTTTTATATAGTTTTATATAGTTTTGTATAGTACCATATAGTTTTATATAGTTTTATATAGTGTTATATTGTTTTATTAGTTTTATATCGTTTTATATAGTTTTATATAGTTTTGTCAGTTTTATATAGTTTTATATAGTTTTATATAGTTTTGTTAGTTTTATATAGCTTTATATAGTTTTATATAGTTTTGTTAGTTTTATATAGTTTTATATAGTTTTATATAGTTCTATAGAGTTTTATATAGTTTTGTATAGTTTAATATAGTTTCATATAGTTTTAAATAGTTTTGTATAGTGTTATAGAGCTTTATAGATTTTTATATAGTTCTATATAGTTTTGTCAGTTTTATATAGTTTTATATGGTTTTATATAGTTTTGTTAGTTTTGTATAGTTCTATATAGTTTTATATAGTTTTATGTAGTTTTACATAGTTTTATTAGCTTTATATAGTTTTATATAGTTCTATATAGTTTTATATATTTTTATATAGTTTTGTATAGTTTTATATAGTTTTACACAGTTATATATAGTTTTATATAGTCTTACATAGTTTTATATAGATTTATTAGTTTTATTAGTTTTATTATAGCTTTATACACTTTTATATAGTTTTATATAGTTTTACATAGTTTATTATAGTTTTATAAAGTTTTATATAGGTTTATATAGTTTTATATAGTTTTATATGGTTTTATATAGTTTTATACCGTTTTATACAGTTTTGTATAGTTTTATATAGTTTTATATAGTGTTCTATAGTTTTATATCGTTTTATATAGTCTTATATAGTTTTGTCAGGTTTATATAGTTCTATATAGTTTTATATAGTTTTGTTAGTTTTGTATAGTTTTATATAGTTTTATATAGTTGTATGTAGTTTTACATAGTTTTATTAGCTTTATATAGTTTTATATAGTTTTATATAGTTTTATATAGTTTTATATAGTTTTATATAGTTTCATATAGTATTATATATTTTTATATAGTTTTATTAGTTTTATATAGTTTTATATAGTTTTATATAGTTTTAAATAGTACTATATAGTTTTCTATAGTTTTAAATAGTACTATATAGTTTTATATAGTTTTATTAGTTTTATTAGTTTCATATATTTTTAAATGGTTTTACATAGTTTTATATAGTTCTGTAGAGTTTTATATAGGTTTATATAGTTTTGTTAGTTTTATATATTTTTATATAGTTTTATATAGTTCTATAGAGTTTTATATAGTTTTGTATAGTGTAATATAGTTTCATATAGTTTTAAATAGTTTTGTATAGTTTTATAGAGCTGTATAGATTTTTATATAGTTTTATGTAGTTTTGTCAGTTTTATATAGTTTTACATAGTTTTATTTAGTTTTGTTAGTTTTGTATAGTTTTATATAGTTTTATATAGTTTTATACAGTTTCAGACAGTTTTATATAGTTCTATATAGTTTTGTATAGTATTATATAGTCTTGTATAGTTTTATATACTTTTATATAGTTTTATATAGTTTTACATAGTTTTATTTAGCCCTATGTAGTTTGACATAGTTTTTTTTGTTTTATACAATTTGACATAGTTTTATATGGTTCTACATAGTTTTATATAGCTTTATATAGTATTATATTGTTTTACAAAGTTTTATTAGCTTTATATAGTTTTATATAGTTTTGGTATAGTTTTATATAGTTTTATACAGTTTTATACAGTTTTATATAGTTTTATATAGTTTTGTAGAGTTTTATATAGTTTTATATAGTGTTATATAGTTTTATATAGTTTTATTAGTTTTATATAGTTTTATATAGTTTTATATAGTTTTAAATAGTTTTATATAGTTTTATATAGTTTTATAGAGTTTTATACAGTTTTATACAGTTTTATATAGTTTTATATAGTTTCATTAGTTTTATATAGTTTTATATAGTTTTATATAGTTTTAAATAGTACTATATAGTTTTATATAGTTTTAAATAGTACTATATAGTTTTATATAGTTTTATTAGTTTTATTAGTTTTATATATTTTTAAATGGTTTTACATAGTTTTATATAGTTCTGTAGAGTTTTATATAGGTTTATATAGTTTTGTTAGTTTTATATATTTTTATATAGTTTTATATAGTTCTATAGAGTTTTATATAGTTTTGTATAGTTTAATATAGTTTCATATAGTTTTAAATAGTTTTGTATAGTGTTATAGAGCTTTATAGATTTTTATATAGTTTTGTCAGTTTTATATAGTTTTACATAGTTTTATTTAGTTTTGTTAGTTTTGTATAGTTTTATACAGTTTTATACAGTTTTATATAGTTTTATATAGTTTTGTAGAGTTTTATATAGTTTTATATAGTGTTATATAGTTTTATATAGTTTTATTAGTTTTATATAGTTTTATGTAGTTTTATATAGTTTTATATAGTTTTAAATAGTTTTATATAGTTTTATATAGTTTTATAGAGTTTTATACAGTTTTATATGGTTTTATGTAGATTTATTAGTTTTATTAGTTTTATTATAGCTATATACAGTTTTATATAGTTTTATATAGTTTTATATAGTGTTATATAGTTTTATAGAGTTTTATACAGTTTTATATAGTTTTGTCAGTTTTATATAGTTTTATATAGTTTTGTAGAGTTTTATATAGTTTTATATAGTTTTGTTAGTTTTATATAGTTTTATGTAGTATTATATAGTTTTACATAGTTTTATTAGCTTTATATAGTTTTACGTAGTTTTGGTATAGTCATATATAGTTTTGTATAGTTTTATACAGTTTTGTATAGTTTTATATAGTTTTATATAGTTTTATATAGTTTTATATAGTTTTATATAGTTTTATATAGTTTCATACAGTTTTACACAGTTTTATATAGTTTTATATAGTATTGTAGAGTTTTATATAGTTTTATATACTGTTATATAGTTTTATATGGTTTTATTAGTTTTATAGAGTTTTATACAGTTTCAGACAGTTTTATATAGTCTTATATAGTTTTATATAGTTTTACTTTCGTTTTATAGTTTTATATAGTTTTATATAGTATTATGTAGACTTGTATAGTTTTATATAGTTTTGTATAGTTTTATATAGATTTATATAGTTTTATACAGTTTTATATAGTTTTGTCAGTTTTGTATAGTTTTATATTGTTTTATGTAGTTTTATATAGTTTTATACAGTTTTATATAGTTTTATATAGTTTTATAGAGTTTTATATAGTTTTATATAGTTTTGTTAGTTTTATATAATTTTTACTATAGTTTTATACAGTCTTATATAGTTTTATATAGTTTTATAGAGTTTTATATAGTTTTACATAGTTTTGTTAGTTTTATATAGTTTTATATGGTTTTACATAGTTTTATATAGTCCTATAAAGTTTTATATAGGTTTACATAGTTTTATATAGTTTTGTTAGTTTTATATAGTTTTATATAGTTTTACATAGTTTTATACAGTTTTATACAGTTTTATATAGTTTTATATAGTTTAAAATAGTTTTATATAGTTTTATATAGTGTTATATAGTTTTATATAGTTTTATTAGTTTTATATCGTTTTATATAGTTTTATATAGTGTTGTCAGTTTTATATAGTCTTATATAGTTTTCTAGAGTTTTATATAGTTTTATATAGTTTTGATAGTTTTATATAGTTTTATATAGTTTTATATAGTTTTATATAGTTTTATATAGTTTTATATAGTTTTATGCAGTTTTATATAGTTTTATAGAGTTTTATATAGTTTTATATAGTTTTGTTAGCTTTATATCGTCTTATATAGTTTTATATAATTTTATCTAGTTTTATATAGTTTTGTTAGTTTTATGTAGTTTTATATAGTTTTATATAGTATTATATATTTTTATATAGTCTTATTAGTTTTATATAGTTTTATATAGTTTTATATAGTTTTAAATAGTATTATATAGTTTTATATAGTTTTATTAGTTTTATTAGTTTTATATATTTGTAAATGGTTTTACATAGTTTTATATAGTTCTATAGAGTTTTATATAGGTTTATATAGTTTTGTTAGTTTTATATAGTTTTATATAGTTTTATATAGTTCTATAGAGTTTTATATAGTTTTGTATAGTTTTGTCAGTTTTATATAGTTTTACATAGTTTTATATAGTTTTGTTAGTTTTGTATAGTTTTATATTGTTTTATATAGTTTTATATAGTGTTATATAGTTCTATAGAGTTTTATATAGGTTTATACAGTTTTGTTAGTTTTATATAGTTTTACATAGTTTTATATAGTACTATATAGTTTAATATAGTTTTATATAGTGTTATATAGTTTTATATAGTTTTATTAGTTTTATATCGTTTTATATAGTTTTATATAGTTTTATATAGTTTTATGTTGTTTTGTTAGTTTTATATAATTTTATATAATTTTATTTAGTTTTAAATAGTTTTATATAGTTTTACACAGTTTTATATAGTTTTATATAGTTTTACATAGTTTTATACACTTTTATATAGTTTTGTATAGTTTTACATAGTTTTATATAGTTTTATAAAGTTTTATATAGTTTTGTTAGTTTTGTATAGTTTTACATAGTTTTATATAGTTGCATGTAGTTTTACATAGTTTTATTAGCTTTATATAGTTTTATATAGTTTTATATTGTTTTATACAGTTTTATATAGTTTTGTAGAGTTTTATATAGATTTATATAGTGTCATATAGTTTTATATAGATTTATTAGTTTTATATAGTTTTATATAGTTTTGTAGAGTTTTATATAGTTTTATATAGTGTTATATAGTTTTATATTGTTTTTCTAGTTTCATATAGTTTTATATAGTTTTATATAGTTTTAAATAGTTTTATATAGTTTTATATAGTTTTATAGAGTTTTATACAGTTTCAGACTGTTGTATTTAGTCTTATATAGTTTTATATAGTTTTTTTTCGTTTTATAGTTTTATATAGTTTTGTATAGTATTATATAGTCTTGTATAGTTTTATATAGTTTTGTATAGTTTTATATAGAGTTATGTAGTTTTATATAGTTTTATATAGTTTTATATAGTGTTCTTAGTTTTATATAGGATTATATAGTTTTGTTAGTTTTATATAGTTTTATATAGTTTTATATAGTTTTATATAGTTTTATATAGTTTCATATAGTTCCATAGTGTTTTATATAGGTTTATATAGTTTTGTTAGTTTTATATAGTTTTATATAGTTTTAAATAGTTTTACATTGTTTTATATAGTTTTATAGTTTTATATAGTTTTATATGGTTTTATATAGTTTTATACAGTTTTATACAGTTTTGTATAGTTTTATATAGTTTTGTATAGTTTTATATAGAGTTATATAGTTTTATATAGTTTTATATAGTTTTATAAAGTTTTATATAGTTTTATATAGTTTTATATGGTATTATAGTTTTATACTGTTTTATACAGTTTTATACAGTTATGTATAGTTTTATATAGTTTTGTAGAGTTTTATATAGTTTTATATAGTTTTATATAGTTTTATATGCTTTTACATAGTTTTATATAGTTCTATAGAGTTTTATACAGGTTTATATAGTTTTGTTAGTTTTATATAGTTTTGTATAGTTTTAAATAGTTTTATATAGTTTTATATAATTTTATTAGAGTTTTATAGTTTTATATAGTTTTGTATAGTATTATATAGTCTTGTATAGTTTTATATAGTTTTGTATAATTTTATATAGTTTTATACGGTTTTACATAGTTTTATATAGTTCTATAGAGTTTTGTACAGGTTTATATAGTTTTGTTAGTTTCATATAGTTTTAAATAGTTTTATATAGTTTTATATAGTTTTATATAGTTTTATATAGTTTTATATAGTTTCACATAGTTTTATATACTTCTGTTAGTTTTATATAGTTTAATAGAGTTTTATATAGTTTTACATACTTTTGTTAGTTTTATATAGTTTTATATAGTTTTATATAGTTTTATATAGTTTTATATAGTTTAATATAGTTTTATGTACTTTTAAATAGTTTTATATAGTGTTATATAGTTTTATAGAGTTTTATATAGTTTTATATAGTTTTATATAATTTTATTAGCGTTTTATAGTTTTATATAGTCTTGTATAGTTTCATATAGTTTTGTATAGTTTTATATAGTTTTATATAGTTTTATATAGTTTTATATAGTTTTATATATGTTTGTACAGTTTTATATTGTTTTATATAGTTTTATAGAGTTTTATATAGTTTTATATACTTTTATTTGTTTTATAAAGTTTTACATAGTTTTATACAGTTTTATGTAGTTTTGTATAGTATTATATAGTCTTGTATAGTTTTATTAGTTTTGTATAGTTCTATATAGTTTTATATAGTTTTATATAGTTTGTATATAGGGTTATATAGTTTTGTATAGTACCATATAGTTTTATATAGTTTTATATAGTGTTATATAGTTTTATTAGTTTTATATCGTTTTATATAGTTTTATATAGTTTTGTCAGTTTTATATAGTTTTATATAGTTTTGTAGAGTTTTATATAGTTTTATATAGTTTTATATAGTTTTTATAGTTTTATACAGTTTTATATAGTTTTATATAGTTGTATGTAGTTTTATATAGTTTTATATAGTTTTATATAGTTTTATATAGTTTTATACAGTTTTATATAGTTTTGTATAGTTTTTTATAGTTTTATATAGTTTTATATAGTTTTATATAGTTTTATATAGTTTTATATAGTTTTATATAGTTTTATATAGTTTTATATAGTTTTATATAGTTTTATATAGTTTTATATAGTTATATATAGTTTTACATAGTTTTATACAGTTTTATATAGTTTTATATAGTTTTATAGAGTTTTATATAGTTCTATATAGTTTTGTCAGTTTTATATAGTTTTGTTAGTTTTGTATAGTTTTATATAGTTTTATATAGTTTTATGTAGTTTTACATAGTTTTATTAGCTTTATATAGTTTTATATAGTTCTATATAGTTTTATATATTTTTATATAGTTTTGTATAGTTTTATATAGTTTTACACAGTTTTATATAGTTTTATATAGTTTTACATAGTTTTATATAGATTTATTAGTTTTATTAGTTTTATTATAGCTTTATAAAGTTTTATATAGTTTTATATAATTTTGGATAGTTTTATATAGTTTTATATAGTGTTATATAGTTTTACATAGTTTTATATAGATTTATTAGTTTTATTAGTTTTATTATAGCTTTATACACTTTTATATAGTTTTATATAGTTTTACATAGTTTATTATAGTTTTATAAAGTTTTATATAGGTTTATATAGTTTTATATAGTTTTATATGGTTTTATATAGTTTTATACAGTTTTATACAGTTTTATATAGTTTTGTCAGTTTTATATAGTTTTATATAGTTTTGTAGAGTTTTATATAGTTTTATATAGTTTTATTAGTTTTATATAGTTTTATATAGTTTTATATAGTTTTATATAGTTTTAAATAGTTTTATATAGTTTTATATAGTTTTATAGAGTTTTATACAGTTTTATACAGTTTTATATAGTTTTATATAGTGTTATATAGTTTTATATAGTTTTATTAGTTTTATATAGTTTTATATAGTTTTATATAGTTTTGTATAGTTTTAAATAGTTTTATATAGTTTTATAGAGTTTTATACAGTTTTATACAGTTTTATATAGTTTTATATAGTTTTGTAGAGTTTTATATAGTTTTATATAGTGTTATATAGTTTTATATAGTTTTATTAGTTTCATATAGTTTTATGTAGTTTTATATAGTTTTATATAGTTTTATATAGAGTTATATAGTTTTATAGAGTTTTATGCAGTTTTATATAGTTTTGTCAGTTTTATATAGTTTTATATAGTTTTATATAGTTTTGTCAGTTTTGTATAGTTTTATATAGTTTTATGTAGTTTTATAGTGTTTTATATAGTTTTATATAGTTTTGTACAGTTTTATATAGTTTTGTATAGTTTTATATAGTTTTACATAGTTTTATATAGTTTTAAATAGTTTTATATGGCACCATATAGATTTATATAGTTTTATATAGTGTTATATAGTTTTATATAGTTTTATTAGTTTTATATCGTTTTATATAGTTTTATATAGTTTTGTAAGTTTTATATAGTTTTATATAGTTTTTATATAGTTTTGCCAGTTTTATAAGTTTTATATAGTTTTGTCAGTTTTATTAGTTTTATATAGTTTTATATAGTTTTATATAGTGTTATATAGTTTTATATAGTTTTATTAGTT
>NW_027475684.1:0-35174 GCF_051020985.1 Nomia melanderi | reverse complement strand
TAGTTTTACATAGTTTTATATAGTTTTATATAGTTATATATAGTTTTATTAGTTTTATGTAGTTTTGTATAGTTTCATATAGATTTATATAGTTTTGTTAGTTTTATATAGTTTCATATAGTTTTATATAGTCTTATACAGTTTAATATAGTTTTATATAGTTTTATATAGTTTCATATAGTTTTATATAGTTTTACATACTTTTATATAGTTTTGTTAGTTTTATATAGTTTCATATAGTTTTATATAGTTTCATTAGTTTTATATAGTTTTATATAGTTTTATATATTTTATATAGTTTTATATACTTTTATATAGTTTTATATGGTTCTATAGTGTTTTCTATAGGTTTATATAGTTTTGTTAGTTTTATATAGTTTTGTATAGTTTTAAATAGTTTTATACAGTTTTATATAGTTTCATATAGTTTTGTTAGTTTTATATAGTTTTATATAGTTTTATATAGTTTTATATAGTTTTATTTTGTTTTATACAGTGTTATAGAGTTTTATATAGTACCATATAGCTTTATATAGTTATGTTAGTTTTATTTAGTTTTATGTAGTTTTATTTTGTTTTATATAGTGTTATATAGTTTTATATAGTACTATATAGTTTCATATAGTTTGTTAGTTTTAGATAGTTTTATATAGTTTTACATAGTTTTTTATAGTTTTATTAGTTTTATATAGTTTTATATAGTTTTGTTAGTTTTGTATAGTTTTATATAGTTTTATATAGTTTTATATAGTTTTATATAGTTTTGTTAGTTTTGTATAGTTTTATATAGTTTTATATAGTTTTATATAGTTTTATAGAGTTTTATATAGTTTTGTTAGTTTTGTATAGTTTTATATAGTTTTATATAGTTTTATATAGTTTTGTTAGTTTTGTATAGTTTTATATAGATTCATATAGTATTATATAGTTTTACATTGTTTCATTAGCTTCATATAGTTTTATATAGTTTTATATAGTTTTACATAGTTTTATATAGTTTTGTTTGTTTTATGTAGTTTTATATAGTTTTATAGAGTTTAATATAGTTTTATATAATTTTATATAGTTTATATAAAAGTATATAAAGCTAATAAAACTATGTAAAACTATATAATACTATATAAAACTATATAAAACTATATATAACCATATAAAACTATATAAAACTATATAATACTATATAAAACTAACAAAACTATATAAAACTATATAAAACTAACAAAACTATATAAAACTGTGTAAAACTATATAAAACTATATAATACTATATAAAGCTAATAAAACTATGTAAAACCATATAGTACTATATAAAACTATATAATACTATATAAAACTATACAAAACTAACGAAACTATATAAAACCATGTAAAACTATATAAAACTATACAAAACTAACAAAACAATATAAAACCATATAAAACTATATAAAACTATATAAAACTATACAAAACTAACAAAACTATATAAAACTATATAAAACCACATAAAACTAACAAAACTATATAAAACTATATAAAACTAACAAAACTATATAAAACTATGTAAAACTATATAAAACTATATAAAACTATATTAATCTAATAAAACTATATAAAACTATATAGTACTATATAAAACTATATAACACTATATAAAACTTTATAAAACTATATGAAACTATATAAAACTGTATGAAACTATATAAAACGAATAAAACTATATAAAACCATAGAAAACGTATAATACAATGTAAAACTATATAGTACTATATAATACTATATAAAACTATATAAAACGAATAAAACTATATAAAACAATAGAAATGAATAAAACTATGTAAAACTATATAGTACTATATAAAACTATATAACACTATATAAAACTTTATAAAAGTATAGAAACTATATAAACAATATAATACGAATAAAACTATATTAAACTATGTAAAACTATATAAAACTATATAAAACTATATTAATCTAATAAAACTATGTAAAACTATATAATACTATATAAAACTATATAAAACTATATAGATCCATATAAAACTATATAAAAGTATATAAAACGAATAAAACAATATAAAACTATATAGTACAATATAAAACTACATAAAACTCAATAAAACTATATAAAACTATATAAAACTATATAAAACTATACAAGACTAACAAAACTATATAAAACTACATAAAACTATATAAAACTATACAAAACTATCAAAACTGTATAAAAGTATATAAAACTATATGAAACTATATAAAACTATATAAAACTATGTAAAACTATATAAAACTATATAAAACTATATATAACCATATAAAACTATATAAAACTATATAAAACTATATAAAACTAACAAAACTATATCAAACTATATAAAACTAACAAAACTATATAAAACTATGTAAAACTATATAAAACTATATAAAACTATATTAATCTAATAAAACTATGTAAAACTATATAATACTATATAAAACTATATAAAACTATATAGATCCATATAAAACTATATAAAAGTATATAAAACGAATAAAACTATATAAAACTATATAGTACAATATAAAACTATATAAAACTATATATAACTATACAAAACTAACAAAACTATATAAAACTACATAAAACTATATAAAACTATACAAAACTATCAAAACTATATAAAAGTATATAAAACTATATGAAACTATATAAAACTATATAAAACCGTATAAAACTATATAAAACTATATAAAACTATATAAAACTATATAAAACTATATTAAGCTAATAAAACTATGTAAAACTATAAGGTACTATATAAAATTATATAACACTATATAAAACTTTATAAAACTATATAAAACTATATAAAACTATATAAAACGAATAAAACTATATAAACAATAGAAAACGTATAATACTATGTAAAACTATATAGTACTATATAAAACTATATAAAACTATACAAAACTAACAAAACTATATAAAACCATATAAAACTATATAAAACTATACAAAACTAACAAAACTATATAAAACTATATAAGACTAACAAAACTATATAAAACTATGTAAAACTATATAAAACTATATAAAACTATATTAATCTAATAAAACTATATAAAACTATATAGTACTATATAAAACTATATAACACTATATAAAACTTTATAAAACTATATGAAACTATATAAAACTATATAAAACTATAATAAACTATATTAATCTAATAAAACTATGTAAAACTATATAAAACTATATAAAACTATATAAAACTATATAAAACTATATAAAACTAACAAAACTATATAAACCTATATAAAAATCCATAGAACTATATAAAACTATATAAAACTATATAAAACTATATAAAACTATATAAAACTATATAAAACTAACAAAACTATATAAAACAATATAAAACTATATAAAACGAATAACACTATATAAAACAATAGAAAACGTATAATACTATGTAAAACTATACAGTACTATATAAAACTATATAACACTATATAAAACTTTATAAAACTATATAAAAATATATAAAACAATATAAAACGAATAAAACTATATAAAACTATATAAAACTATATAGTACTATATGAAAATATATAAAACTCTATTAAACTATATAATACTATATAAAACTATATAAAACTATATAGAACCGTAAAAAACTATGTCAAACTATATAAAACTATATAAAGCTAATAAAATTATGTAAAACTATATAGTACTATATAAAACTATATAACACTATATAAAACTTTATAAAACTATATAAAACTGTATAAAACTATATAAAACTATATAAAACTATGTAAAACTATATAAAACTATATAAAACAATATAAAACTAACAAAACTATATAAAACTATATAAAACTGTATAAAACTATACAAAACTAACAAAACTACATATAAAACTAACAAAACTATATAAAACAATATAAAACTCTATAAAAATATATAAAGCTCTATAAAACCATATAAAACTAACAAAACTATATAAAGCAATATAAAACTCTATAAAACTATATAAAACTATATAAAACTAACAAAACTATATAAAACTCTATAAAACTATATAAAACTCTATAAAACTATATAAAACTATATAAAACTAACAAAACTATATAAAACTATATAAAACTATATAAAACTATATAAACCTATATAGAGAGCTATATAAAACTATGGAGAACTATATAAAGCTATATACAACTGTATAAAACTAACAAAACTATATAAAACTATATAAAACTATATGAAACTATATAAAACTATATAAAACTATGTAAAACTATATAAAACTATATAAAACTATATATAACCATATAAAACTATATAAAACTATATAAAACAATATAAAACTATATAAAACTATATAAAACTAACAAAACTATATAAAACTATATAAAGCTAACAAAACTATATAAAACTATGTAAAACTATATAAAACTATTTAAAACAATATAAAACTATATAAGACTATATGAAACAATATAAAACTAATAAAACTATATAAAACTATATAAAACTGTATGAAACTAACAAAACTATATAAACCTATATAATACTCTATAGAACTGTATAAAACTATATAAAACTATCTAAAACTATATAAAACTGTATAAAACTATATAAAACTATATAAAACTATATAAACCTCTATAAAACTATAGAAATCTATACAAAACTAACAAAACTATATAAAAGTATGTAAAACAATATAAAACTATATAAAACTATATAAAACTATATAAAACTATATAAAGCTAACAAAACTATATAAAACTATATAAAACTATATAAAACTATATAAAACTAACAAAACTATATAAAACTATATAAAACTATATAAACCTATATAAAACTCTATAGAACTATATAAAACTATATAAAACTATATAAAACTATATAAAGCTTAATAAAAGTCTATAGAAATATATAAAACTATATATAACTATATAAAACTATATAAAACTAACAAAACTATATAAAACAATATAAAACTCTATAAAAATATATAAAACTGTCTGAAACTATATAAAACTAAGAAAACTATATAAATCTATATGAAACTCTATAAAACTATATAAAACTCTATAAAACTATCTGAAACTGTATAAAACTATCTAAACTATATAAAAGTATGTAGTACTATATAAAACTATATAAAACTATATAAGACTATATAAAACTATATAAAACTAATAAAACTATATAAAACTATAAAGTACTATATAAAACTATACGAAACTATATAAAACTAACAAAACTATATAAAACGTTATAAAACTATATAAAACTATACAACACTATATAATACTATACAAAACTATATAAAACTATAAAACGCTAATAAAACTATATATAACTATATAAAACTATATAAATCTGTCTGTAACTGTACAAAACTATATACACTATATAAAACTATATAAAACTATATAAAACTATATAAAACTATGTAAAACTATATAAAACTATATAAAACAATATAAAACTAGTAAAACTATATAAAACTATATAGTACTATATAAAACTATATGAAACTATATAAAACTAACAAATCTATATAAAACGTCATAAAACTATATAAAACTATACAATACTATATAATACTATACAAAACTATATAAAACTATAAAACGCTAATAAAACTATATAAAACTATATAGAACTATATAAAACTGACTGTAACTGTACAAAACTATATACACTATATAAAACTATATAAAACTATATAACACTATATAAAACTATGTAAAACTATATAAAACTACATAAAACTATATAAAACTATATAAAACTGTATAAAACTACATAAAACTATGTAAAACTAGATAAACCTATATAAAACTATGTAGAACTATATAAAACAATATAAAACTAATAAAACTATATAAAACTATATAGTGCTATATAAAACTATATAAAACTATATAAGACTATATAAAACTATATAAAACTAATAAAACTATATAAAACTATGTAGTACTATATAAAACTATATGAAACTATATAAAACTAACAAAACTATATAAATCTATATGAAACTCTATAAAACTGTACAAAACTATATAAAACTAACAAAACTATATAAAACTATATGAAACCATATAAAACTCTATAAAACTATATACAACTAACAAAACTATATAAAACAATATAAAACTATGTAAAAGTATACAAAACTATATAAAACTATATAAAACTAATAAAACTATATAAAACTATATAGTACTATATAAAACTATATGAAACTATATAAAACTAACAAAAATATATAAAACGTTATAAAACTATATAAAACTATACAACACTATATAATACTATACAAAACTATATAAAACTATGAAACGCTAATAAAACTATATAAAACTATATAAAACTATATAAAACTGTCTGTAACTTTACAAAACTGTATACACTATATAAAACTATATAAAACTATATAAAACTATATAAAACTATGTAAAACTATATAAAACTACATAAAACTAAATAAAGCTATAATAAAACTAATAAAACTAACAAATCTATATAAAACAATATAAAACTGTATAAAACTATATAAAACTTTATAAAAGTGTCTGATACAGTATAAACCTATATAAACTATATAAAACTATATAAAACTATATAAAACTATATAAAACTATATAAAACTATATAAAACTATATAAAACTATATAAAACTATATAAAACTATATAAAACTATATAAAACTAATAAAACTATATAAAAATATTTAAAACTATAAAACGCTAATAAAATAATATATAACTATATAAAACTATATAAATCTGTCTGTAACTGTACAAAACTATATACACTATATAAAACTATATAAAACTATATAAAACTATATAAAACTATGTAAAACTATATAAAACTATATAAAACAATATAAAACTAGTAAAACTATATAAAACTATATAGAACTATATAAAACTATATGAAACTATATAAAACTAACAAAACTATATTAAACGTCATAAAACTATACAAAACTATACAATACTATATAATACTATACAAAACTATATAAAACTATAAAACGCTAATAAAACTATATAAAACCATATAAAACTATATAAATCTGTCTGTAACTGTACAAAACTATATACACTATATAAAACTATATAAAACTATATAAAACTATATAAAACTATGTAAAACTATATAAAACTATATAAAACTATATAAAACTATATAAAACTATGTAAAACTATATAAAACTATATAAAACTATATAAAACTAATAAAACTATATAAAACTATATAGTACTATATAAAACTATATAAAACCATATAAAACAATATAAATCTATATTAAACTATATCAAACTGTATAAAACTATATAAAACTAACAAAACTATATAAAACTATATAGTACTATATAAAACTATATAACACTATATAAAACTATATAAAACTATATAAAACTATATAAAACTATATAAAACTATATAACACTATATAAAACTAATAAAACTATATAAAACTATATAAAACAATATAAACCTACATAAAACTATATAAAACTATGTTAAACTATTTAAAACTTACAAAACTATATAAACCTATATAAAACTCCGTAGAACTATATAAAACAATATAAAACTATATAGTACTATATAAAACTATATGAAACGGTATAAAACTATATAAAACTATATAAAACTATATAAAACTATTTAAAACTGTATAAAACTATATGAAACTATATAAACCTATATAGAGCTATACAAAACTATGGAGAACTATATAAAACTATATACAACTGTATAATACTATATAAAACTATATAAAGCTATAATAAAGCTAATAAAACTAATAAATCTATATAAAACCATATAAAACTGTATAAAACTATATAAAACTATATAAAACTCTCTGAAACTATATAAAACTTATAAAACTATATAAATCTATATGAAACTCTATAAAACTGTATAAAACTATATAAAACTATATGAAACCATATAAAACTCTATAAAACTTTATAAAACTAACAAAACTATATAAAACAATATGAAACTATATAAAACTAAACAAAAACTATATAAAACTATATAAAACAATATAAAACTATATAAAACTATATAAAACTATATAGTACTATATAAAACTATATAAAACTATATAAAACTATATAAAACTATATAAAACTATATAAAACTATGTAGATCAATATAAAACTGAATAAAACTGTATAATGCTATATAAAACTATATAAAGCTATAATAAAACTAGTAAAACTAATAAATCTATATAATACCATATAAAACTGTATAAAACTATATAAAACTATATAAAACTATATAAAACTATATAAAACTACCAAAAGTATATAAAACTATATAATACTATATAGCACTATATAAAACTATATAAAACAATGTAAAACTATATAAAACTATATAAAACTATATAAAACTATACAAAACTGTATAAAACTATATAAAACTATATAAAACTATATAAAACTATGTAACACTATATAAAACTATATAAAACTATATAAAACTATATTGAACTATATAAAACTATGTAAAACTATATAATACTATATAAAACTATATAAAACTATATATAACCATATAAAACTATATAAAACTATATAAAACTATATAAAACTAACAAAACTATATAAAACTATGTAAAACTAACAAAACTATATAAAACTGTGTAAAACTATATAAAACTATATAAACCTATATAAAGCTAATAAAACTATGTAAAACCATATAGTACTATATAAAACTGTATAATACTATATAAAACTATACAAAACTAACAAAACTATATAAAACTATATAAAACTATATAAAACTATACAAAACTAACAAAACTATATAAGACTATATAAAACCACATAAAACTAACAAAACTATATAAAACTATATAAAACTAACAAAACTATATAAAACTATGTAAAACTATATAAAACTATATAAAACTATATTAATCTAATAAAACTATATAAAACTATATAATACTATATAAAACTATATAACACTATATGAAACTTTATAAAACTATATGAAACTATATAAAACTATATAAAACTATATAAAACGAATAAAACTATATAAAACAATAGAAAACGTATAATACTATGTAAAACTATATAGTACTATATAAAACTATATAACACTATATAAAACTATATAAAACTATATAAAAATATATAAAACAATATAAAACGAATAAAACTATATAAAACTATATAAAACTATATAAAACTATATAGTACTATATAAAAATATATAAAACTATACAAAATTATATAAAACTTATAAAACTATATAAATCTATATAAAACTATATACAACTATATAAAACTATATAAAACTATATAAAACTATATAAAACTATATAAAACAATATAAAACTAACAAAACTATATAAAGCAATATAAAACTCTATAAAACTATATAAAACTCTATAAAACTATATAAAACTATATAAAACTAACAAAAGTATAGAAAACTATATAAAAGTATACAAAATTATATAAAACTTATAAAACTATATAATACCATATAGTACTATATAAACCTGTATAAAACTCTATAAAACTATATAAAACTATATAAAACTATATAAAACTATACAAAACTAACAAAACTATATAAAACTATATAAAACTAACAAAACTATATAAAACAATATAAAACTCTACAAAACTATATAAAACTATTTAAAACTGTATAAAACTATATAAAACTATGTAAACCTATATAGAGCTATATAAAACTATGGAGAACTATATAAAGCTATATACAACTGTATAATACTATATAAAACTATATAAAGCTATAATAAAGCTAATAAACCCAATAAATCTATATAAAACCATATAAAACTGTATAAAACTATATAAAACTATATAAAACTGTCTGAAACTATATAAAACTAATAAAACTATATAAATCTATATGAAACTCTATAAAACTGTACAAAACTATATAAAACTAACAAAACTATATAAAACTATATGAAACCATATAAAACTCTATAAACCTATATACAACTAACAAAACTATATAAAAAAATATAAAACTATGTAAAACTATACAAAACTATATAAAACTATATAAAACTAATAAAACTATATAAAACTATATAGTACTATATAAAACTATATGAAACTATATAAAACTAACAAAAATATATAAAACGTTATAAAACTATATAAAACTATATAAAACTGTCTGTAACTGTACAAAACTATATACACTATATAAAACTATATAAAACTATATAAAACTATATAAAACTATGTAAAACTATATAAAACTACATAAAACTAAATAAAGCTATAATAAAACTAATAAAACTAACAAATCTATATAAAACCATATAAAACTGTATAAAACTATATAAAACTTTATAAAAGTGTCTGATACTGTATAAACCTATATAAACTATATAAAACTATATAAAACTATATAAAACTATATAAAACTATATAAAACTATATAAAACTATATAAAACTATATAAAACTATATAAAACTATATAAAACTATATAAAACTATATAAAACTATATAAAACTATATAAAACTATATAAAACTATATAAAACTATATAAAACTATATAAAACTATATAAAACTATATAAAACTATATAAAACTAATAAAACTATATAAAAATATATAAAACTATATAAAACTAATAAAACTATATAAAACTGATAAAACTATGTAGTACTATATAAAACTATATAAAACTATATAAGACTATATAAAACTATATAAAACTAATAAAACTATATAAAACTATATAGTACTATATAAAACTATATGAAACTATATAAAACTAACAAAACTATATAAAACGTTATAAAACTATATAAAACTATACAACACTATATAATACTATACAAAACTATATAAAACTATAAAACGCTAATAAAACTATATAAAACTATATAGAACTATATAAAACTGACTGTAACTGTACAAAACTATATACACTATATAAAACTATATAAAACTATATAAAACTATATAAAACTATGTAAAACTATATAAAACTACATAAAACTATATAAAACTATATAAAACTGTATAAAACTACATAAAACTATGTAAAACTAGATAAACCTATATTAAACTATGTAGAACTATATAAAACAATATAAAACTAATAAAACTATATAAAACTAATAAAACTATATAAAACTATATAGTACTATATAAAACTATATAAAACTATATAAGACTATATAAAACTATATAAAACTAATAAAACTATATAAAACTAATAAAACTATATAAAACTATGTAAAACTATATAAAACTATATAAAACTATATAAAACTATATAAAACTATATAAAACTAATAAAACTATATAAAACTATACAACACTATATAATACTATATAAAACTATATAACACTATATGAAACTTTATAAAACTATATGAAACTATATAAAACTATATAAAACTATATAAAACGAATAAAACTATATAAAACAATAGAAAACGTATAATACTATGTAAAACTATATAGTACTATATAAAACTATATAACACTATATAAAACTATATAAAACTATATAAAAATATATAAAACAATATAAAACGAATAAAACTATATAAAACTATATAAAACTATATAAAACTATATAGTACTATATAAAAATATATAAAACTATACAAAATTATATAAAACTTATAAAACTATATAAATCTATATAAAACTATATACAACTATATAAAACTATATAAAACTATATAAAACTATATAAAACTATATAAAACAATATAAAACTAACAAAACTATATAAAGCAATATAAAACTCTATAAAACTATATAAAACTCTATAAAACTATATAAAACTATATAAAACTAACAAAAGTATAGAAAACTATATAAAAGTATACAAAATTATATAAAACTTATAAAACTATATAATACCATATAGTACTATATAAACCTGTATAAAACTCTATAAAACTATATAAAACTATATAAAACTATATAAAACTATACAAAACTAACAAAACTATATAAAACTATATAAAACTAACAAAACTATATAAAACAATATAAAACTCTACAAAACTATATAAAACTATTTAAAACTGTATAAAACTATATAAAACTATGTAAACCTATATAGAGCTATATAAAACTATGGAGAACTATATAAAGCTATATACAACTGTATAATACTATATAAAACTATATAAAGCTATAATAAAGCTAATAAACCCAATAAATCTATATAAAACCATATAAAACTGTATAAAACTATATAAAACTATATAAAACTGTCTGAAACTATATAAAACTAATAAAACTATATAAATCTATATGAAACTCTATAAAACTGTACAAAACTATATAAAACTAACAAAACTATATAAAACTATATGAAACCATATAAAACTCTATAAACCTATATACAACTAACAAAACTATATAAAAAAATATAAAACTATGTAAAACTATACAAAACTATATAAAACTATATAAAACTAATAAAACTATATAAAACTATATAGTACTATATAAAACTATATGAAACTATATAAAACTAACAAAAATATATAAAACGTTATAAAACTATATAAAACTATATAAAACTGTCTGTAACTGTACAAAACTATATACACTATATAAAACTATATAAAACTATATAAAACTATATAAAACTATGTAAAACTATATAAAACTACATAAAACTAAATAAAGCTATAATAAAACTAATAAAACTAACAAATCTATATAAAACCATATAAAACTGTATAAAACTATATAAAACTTTATAAAAGTGTCTGATACTGTATAAACCTATATAAACTATATAAAACTATATAAAACTATATAAAACTATATAAAACTATATAAAACTATATAAAACTATATAAAACTATATAAAACTATATAAAACTATATAAAACTATATAAAACTATATTATAAAACTATATAAAACTATATAAAACTATATAAAACTATATAAAACTATATAAAACTATATAAAACTATATAAACTATATAAAACTATATAAACTAATAAAACTATATAAAAATATATAAAACTATATAAAACTAATAAAACTATATAAAACTGATAAAACTATGTAGTACTATATAAAACTATATAAAACTATATAAGACTATATAAAACTATATAAAACTAATAAAACTATATAAACTATATAGTACTATATAAAACTATATGAAACTATATAAAACTAACAAAACTATATAAAACGTTATAAAACTATATAAAACTATACAACACTATATAATACTATACAAAACTATATAAAACTATAAAACGCTAATAAAACTATATAAAACTATATAGAACTATATAAAACTGACTGTAACTGTACAAAACTATATACACTATATAAAACTATATAAAACTATATAAAACTATATAAAACTATGTAAAACTATATAAAACTACATAAAACTATATAAAACTATATAAAACTGTATAAAACTACATAAAACTATGTAAAACTAGATAAACCTATATTAAACTATGTAGAACTATATAAAACAATATAAAACTAATAAAACTATATAAAACTAATAAAACTATATAAAACTATATAGTACTATATAAAACTATATAAAACTATATAAGACTATATAAAACTATATAAAACTAATAAAACTATATAAAACTAATAAAACTATATAAAACTATGTAAAACTATATAAAACTATATAAAACTATATAAAACTATATAAAACTATATAAAACTAATAAAACTATATAAAAATATATAAAACTATAAAACGCTAATAAAACTATATATAACTATATAAAACTATATAAATCTGTCTGTAACTGTACAAAACTATATACACTATATAAAACTATATAAAACTATATAAAACTATATAAAACTATGTAAAGCTATATAAAACTATATAAAACTATTTAAACTGTATAAAACTATATGAAACTATATAAACCTATATAGAGCTATACAAAACTATGGAGAACTATATAAAACTATATACAACTGTATAATACTATATAAAACTATATAAAGCTATAATAAAGCTAATAAAACTAATAAATCTATATAAAACCATATAAAACTGTATAAAACTATATAAAACTATATAAAACTCTCTGAAACTATATAAAACTAATAAAACTATATAAATCTATATGAAACTCTATAAAACTGTATAAAACTATATAAAACTATATGAAACCATATAAAACTCTATAAAACTTTATAAAACTAACAAAACTATATAAAACAATATAAAACTATATAAAACTAAACAAAAACTATATAAAACTATATAAAACAATATAAAACTATATAAAACTATATAAAACTATATAGTACTATATAAAACTATATAAAACTATATAAAACTATATAAAACTATATAAAACTATGTAGATCAATATAAAACTGAATAAAACTGTATAATGCTATATAAAACTATATAAAGCTATAATAAAACTAGTAAAACTAATAAATCTATATAATACCATATAAAACTGTATAAAACTATATAAAACTATATAAAACTATATAAAACTATATAAAACTACCAAAAGTATATAAAACTATATAATACTATATAGCACTATATAAAACTATATAAAACAATGTAAAACTATATAAAACTATATAAAACTATATAAAACTATACAAAACTGTATAAAACTATATAAAACTATATAAAACTATATAAAACTATGTAACACTATATAAAACTATATAAAACTATATAAAACTATATTGAACTATATAAAACTATGTAAAACTATATAATACTATATAAAACTATATAAAACTATATATAACCATATAAAACTATATAAAACTATATAAAACTATATAAAACTAACAAAACTATATAAAACTATGTAAAACTAACAAAACTATATAAAACTGTGTAAAACTATATAAAACTATATAAACCTATATAAAGCTAATAAAACTATGTAAAACCATATAGTACTATATAAAACTGTATAATACTATATAAAACTATACAAAACTAACAAAACTATATAAAACTATATAAAACTATATAAAACTATACAAAACTAACAAAACTATATAAAACTATATAAAACCACATAAAACTAACAAAACTATATAAAACTATATAAAACTAACAAAACTATATAAAACTATGTAAAACTATATAAAACTATATAAAACTATATTAATCTAATAAAACTATATAAAACTATATAATACTATATAAAACTATATAACACTATATGAAACTTTATAAAACTATATGAAACTATATAAAACTATATAAAACTATATAAAACGAATAAAACTATATAAAACTATAGAAAACGTATAATACTATGTAAAACTATATAGTACTATATAAAACTATATAACACTATATAAAACTATATAAAACTATATAAAAATATATAAAACAATATAAAACGAATAAAACTATATAAAACTATATAAAACTATATAAAACTATATAGTACTATATAAAAATATATAAAACTATACAAAATTATATAAAACTTATAAAACTATATAAATCTATATAAAACTATATACAACTATATAAAACTATATAAAACTATATAAAACTATATAAAACTATATAAAACAATATAAAACTAACAAAACTATATAAAGCAATATAAAAACTCTATAAAACTATATAAAACTCTATAAAACTATATAAACTATATAAAACTCTATAAAACTATATAAAACTATATAAAACTAACAAAAGTATAGAAAACTATATAAAAGTATACAAAATTATATAAAACTTATAAAACTATATAATACCATATAGTACTATATAAAACTATATAAAACTATATAAAACTATGTAAAGCTATATAAAACTATATAAAACTATTTAAAACTGTATAAAACTATATGAAACTATATAAACCTATATAGAGCTATACAAAACTATGGAGAACTATATAAAACTATATACAACTGTATAATACTATATAAAACTATATAAAGCTATAATAAAGCTAATAAAACTAATAAATCTATATAAAACCATATAAAACTGTATAAAACTATATAAAACTATATAAAACTCTCTGAAACTATATAAAACTAATAAAACTATATAAATCTATATGAAACTCTATAAAACTGTATAAAACTATATAAAACTATATGAAACCATATAAAACTCTATAAAACTTTATAAAACTAACAAAACTATATAAAACAATATAAAACTATATAAAACTAAACAAAAACTATATAAAACTATATAAAACAATATAAAACTATATAAAACTATATAAAACTATATAGTACTATATAAAACTATATAAAACTATATAAAACTATATAAAACTATATAAAACTATGTAGATCAATATAAAACTGAATAAAACTGTATAATGCTATATAAAACTATATAAAGCTATAATAAAACTAGTAAAACTAATAAATCTATATAATACCATATAAAACTGTATAAAACTATATAAAACTATATAAAACTATATAAAACTATATAAAACTACCAAAAGTATATAAAACTATATAATACTATATAGCACTATATAAAACTATATAAAACAATGTAAAACTATATAAAACTATATAAAACTATATAAAACTATACAAAACTGTATAAAACTATATAAAACTATATAAAACTATATAAAACTATGTAACACTATATAAAACTATATAAAACTATATAAAACTATATTGAACTATATAAAACTATGTAAAACTATATAATACTATATAAAACTATATAAAACTATATATAACCATATAAAACTATATAAAACTATAATAAAACTATATAAAACTAACAAAACTATATAAAACTATGTAAAACTAACAAAACTATATAAAACTGTGTAAAACTATATAAAACTATATAAACCTATATAAAGCTAATAAAACTATGTAAAACCATATAGTACTATATAAAACTGTATAATACTATATAAAACTATACAAAACTAACAAAACTATATAAACTATATAAAACTATATAAAACTATACAAAACTAACAAAACTATATAAAACTATATAAAACCACATAAAACTAACAAAACTATATAAAACTATATAAAACTAACAAAACTATATAAAACTATGTAAAACTATATAAAACTATATAAAACTATATTAATCTAATAAAACTATATAAAACTATATAATACTATATAAAACTATATAACACTATATGAAACTTTATAAAACTATATGAAACTATATAAAACTATATAAAACTATATAAAACGAATAAAACTATATAAAACTATAGAAAACGTATAATACTATGTAAAACTATATAGTACTATATAAAACTATATAACACTATATAAAACTATATAAAACTATATAAAAATATATAAAACAATATAAAACGAATAAAACTATATAAAACTATATAAAACTATATAAAACCTATATAGTACTATATAAAAATATATAAAACTATACAAAATTATATAAAACTTATAAAACTATATAAATCTATATAAAACTATATACAACTATATAAAACTATATAAAACTATATAAAACTATATAAAACTATATAAAACAATATAAAACTAACAAAACTATATAAAGCAATATAAAACTCTATAAAACTATATAAAACTCTATAAAACTATATAAAACTATATAAAAACTCTATAAAACTATATAAAACTATATAAAACTAACAAAAGTATAGAAAACTATATAAAAGTATACAAAATTATATAAAACTTATAAAACTATATAATACCATATAGTACTATATAAACCTGTATAAAACTCTATAAAACTGTATAAAACTATATAAAACTATATAAAACTGTCTGAAACTATATAAAACTAATAAAACTATATAAATCTATATGAAACTCTATAAAACTGTACAAAACTATATAAAACTAACAAAACTATATAAAACTATATGAAACCATATAAAACTCTATAAACCTATATACAACTAACAAAACTATATAAAACAATATAAAACTATGTAAAACTATACAAAACTATATAAAACTATATAAAACTAATAAAACTATATAAAACTATATAGTACTATATAAAACTATATGAAACTATATAAAACTAACAAAATATATAAAACGTTATAAAACTATATAAAACTATATAAAACTGTCTGTAACTGTACAAAACTATATACACTATATAAAACTATATAAAAACTATATAAAACTATATAAAACTATGTAAAACTATATAAAACTACATAAAACTAAATAAAGCTATAATAAAACTAATAAAACTAACAAATCTATATAAAACCATATAAAACTGTATAAAACTATATAAAACTTTATAAAAGTGTCTGATACTGTATAAACCTATATAAACTATATAAAACTATATAAAACTATATAAAACTATATAAAACTATATAAAACTATATAAAACTATATAAAACTATATAAAACTATATAAAACTATATAAAACTATATAAAACTATATAAAACTATATAAAACTATATAAAACTATATAAAACTATATAAAACTATATAAAAACTATATAAAACTATATAAAACTATATAAAACTATATAAAACTAATAAAAACTATATAAAAATATATAAAACTATATAAAACTAATAAAACTATATAAAACTGATAAAACTATGTAGTACTATATAAAACTATATAAAACTATATAAGACTATATAAAACTATATAAAACTAATAAAACTATATAAAACTATATAGTACTATATAAAACTATATGAAACTATATAAAACTAACAAAACTATATAAAACGTTATAAAACTATATAAAACTATACAACACTATATAATACTATACAAAACTATATAAAACTATAAAACGCTAATAAAACTATATAAAACTATATAGAACTATATAAAACTGACTGTAACTGTACAAAACTATATACACTATATAAAACTATATAAAACTATATAAAACTATATAAAACTATGTAAAACTATATAAAACTACATAAAACTATATAAAACTATATAAAACTGTATAAAACTACATAAAACTATGTAAAACTAGATAAACCTATATTAAACTATGTAGAACTATATAAAACAATATAAAACTAATAAAACTATATAAAACTAATAAAACTATATAAAACTATATAGTACTATATAAAACTATATAAAACTATATAAGACTATATAAAACTATATAAAACTAATAAAACTATATAAAACTAATAAAACTATATAAAACTAATAAAACTATATAAAACTATGTAAAACTATATAAAACTATATAAAACTATATAAAACATATAAAACTATATAAAACTAATAAAAAATAACTATATAAAAATATATAAAACTATAAAACGCTAATAAAACTATATATAACTATATAAAACTATATAAATCTGTCTGTAACTGTACAAAACTATATACACTATATAAAACTATATAAAACTATATAAAACTATATAAAACTATGTAAAGCTATATAAAACTATATAAACAATATAAAACTAGGTAAAACTATATAAAACTATATAGTACTATATAAAACTATATGAAACTATATAAAACTAACAAAACTATATAAAACGTCATAAAACTATATAAAACTATACAATACTATATAATACTATACAAAACTATATAAAACTATAAAACGCTAATAAAACTATATAAAACTATATAGAACTATATAAAACTGACTGTAACTGTACAAAACTATATACACTATATAAAACTATATAAAACTATATAACACTATATAAAACTATGTAAAACTATATAAAACTACATAAAACTATATAAAACTATATAAAACTGTATAAAACTACATAAAACTATGTAAAACTAGATAAACCTATATAAAACTATGTAGAACTATATAAAACAATATAAAACTAATAAAACTATATAGAACTATATAGTACTCTATAAAACTATATAAAACTATATAAGACTATATAAAACTATATAAAACTAATAAAACTATATAAAACTATGTAGTACTATATAAAACTATATGAAACTATATAAACTAACAAAACTAATATAAATCTATATGAAACTCTATAAAACTGTACAAAACTATATAAAACTAACAAACTATATAAAACTATATGAAACCATATAAAACTCTATAAAACTATATACAACTAACAAAACTATATAAAACAATATAAAACTATGTAAAAGTATACAAAACTATATAAATCTATATAAAATTAATAAAACTATATAAAACTATATAGTACTATATAAAACTATATGAAACTATATAAAACTAACAAAAATATATAAAACGTTATAAAACTATATAAAACTATACAACACTATATAATACTATACAAAACTACATAAAACTATAAAACGCTAATAAAACTATATAAAACTATATAAAACTATATAAAACTGTCTGTAACTTTACAAAACTGTATACACTATATAAAACTATATAAAACTATATAAAACTATATAAAACTATGTAAAACTATATAAAACTACATAAAACTAAATAAAGCTATAATAAAACTAATAAAACTAACAAATCTATATAAAACCATATAAAACTGTATAAAACTATAAAAAACTTTATAAAAGTGTCTGATACAGTATAAACCTATATAAACTATATAAAACTATATAAAACTATATAAAACTATATAAAACTATATAAAACTATATAAAACTATATAAAACTATATAAAACTAATAAAACTATATAAAAATATATAAAACTATAAAACGCTAATAAAACAATATATAACTATATAAAACTATATAAATCTGTCTGTAACTGTACAAAACTATATACACTATATAAAACTATATAAAAACTATATAAAACTATATAAAACTATGTAAAACTATATAAAACTATATAAAACAATATAAAACTAGTAAAACTATATAAAACTATATAGTACTATATAAAACCTATATGAAACTATATAAAACTAACAAAACTATATTAAACGTCATAAAACTATACAAAACTATACAATACTATATAATACTATACAAAACTATATAAAACTATTAAAACGCTAATAAAAACTATATAAAACCATATAAAACTATATAAATCTGTCTGTAACTGTACAAAACTATATACACTATATAAAACTATATAAAACTATATAAAACTATATAAAACTATGTAAAAACTATATAAAACTATATAAAACTATATAAAAACTATGTAAAAACTATATAAAACTATATAAAACTATATAAAACTATATAAAACTATGTAAAACTATATAAAACTATATAAAACTATATAAAACTATATAAAACGGATAAAAACTATATAAAACTGTATAGTACTATATAAAACTATATAAAACCATATAAAACAATATAAATCTATATTAAACTATATCAAACTGTATAAACTATATAAAACTAACAAAACTATATAAAACTATATAGTACTATATAAAACTATATAACACTATATAAAACTAAATAAAACTATATAAAACTATATAAAACTATATAAAACTATATAAAACTATATAACACTATATACAACTAATAAAACTATATAAAACTATATAAAACAATATAAACCTATATAAAACTATATAAAACTATGTTAAACTATTTAAAACTAACAAAACTATATAAACCTATATAGAACTCCGTAGAACTATATAAAACAATATAAAACTATATAGTACTATATAAAACTATATGAAACAGTATAAAACTATAATAAAACTATATAAAACTATATAAAACTATTTAAAACAGTATAAAAACTATATGAAAACTATATAAACCTATATAGAGCTATACAAAACTATGGAGAACTATATAAAACTATATACAACTGTATAATACTATATAAAACTATATAAAGCTATAATAAAGCTAATAAAACTAATAGATCTATATAAAACCATATAAAACTGTATAAAACTATATAAAACTATATAAAACTCTCTGAAACTATATAAAACTAATAAAACTATATAAATCTATATGAAACTCTATGAAACTGTATAAAACTATATAAAACTATATGAAACCATATAAAACTCTATAAAACTATATAAAACTAACAAAACTATATAAAACAATATAAAACTATATAAAACTAAACAAAAACTATATAAAACTATATAAAACTATATAAAACTATATAAAACTATATAAAACTATATAAAACTATGTAGAACAATATAAAACTAAATAAAACTGTATAATGCTATATAAAACTATATAAAGCTATAATAAAACTAGTAAAACTAATAAATCTATATAATACCATATAAAACTGTATAAAACTATATAAAACTATATAAAACTATATAAACTATATAAAACTACCAAAAGTATATAAAACTATATAATACTATATAGCACTATATAAAACTATATAAAACAATGTAAAACTAATAAAAACTATATAAAACTATATAAAACTATACAAAACTGTATAAAACTATATAAAACTATATAAAACTATATAAAACTATATAACACTATATAAAACTATATAAAACTATATAAAACTATATTGAACTATATAAAACTATGTAAAACTATATAATACTATGTAAAACTATATAAAACTATATATAACCATATAAAACTATATAAAACTATATAAAACTATATAAAACTAACAAAACTATATAAAACTATGTAAAACTAACAAAACTATATAAAACTGTGTAAAACTATATAAAACCACATAAAACTAACAAAACTATATAAAACTATATAAAACTATGTAAAACTATATAGTACTATATAAAAATATATAAAACTATACAAAATTATATAAAACTTATAAAACTATATAAATCTATATAAAACTATATACAACTATATAAAACTATATAAAACTATATAAAACTATATAAAACTATATAAAACTATATAAAACGATATAAAACTAACAAAACTATATAAAACTATATAAAACTGTATAAAACTATACAAAACTAACAAAACTATATAA
This sequence comes from Nomia melanderi, assembly GCF_051020985.1. Classification (NCBI taxonomy): domain Eukaryota; kingdom Metazoa; phylum Arthropoda; class Insecta; order Hymenoptera; family Halictidae; genus Nomia; species Nomia melanderi. Next base: position 12,271 of record NW_027475684.1, on the reverse strand, counting down.
AACTATATAAAACTATATAAAACTAACAAAACTACATATAAAACTCTATAAAACTATAGAAAACTATATAAATCGAACAAAACTATATAAAATTATATAAAACTATATAATACTATGTAAAGGTAATAAAACTATGGAAAACTATATTATACTATATAAAACTATATAAAACTATATAGAACCATATAAAACTATATAAAACTAACAAAACTAATAAAACTATATAAAACTATATAAATCTATATAAAACTATGTACAACTATATAAAACTAACAAAACTATAGAAAACTATATAAAAGTATACAAAATTATATAAAACTTATAAAACTATATAATACCATATAGTACTATATAAACCTGTATAAAACTCTATAAAACTATATAAAACTATATAAAACTATATAAAACTATACAAAACTAACAAAACTATAAAAAACTATATAAAACTAACAAAACTATATAAAACAATATAAAACTCTACAAAACTATATAAAACTATTTAAAACTGTATAAAACTATATAAAACTATATAAACCTATATAGAGCTATATAAAACTATGGAGAACTATATAAAGCTATATACAACTGTATAATACTATATAAAACTATATAAAGCTATAATAAAGCTAATAAACCCAATAAATCTATATAAAACCATATAAAACTGTATAAAACTATATAAAACTTTATAAAAGTGTCTGATACTGTATAAACCTATATAAACTATATAAAACTATATAAAACTATATAAAACTATATAAAACTATATAAAACTATATAAAACTATATAAAACTATATAAAACTATATAAAACTATATAAAACTATATAAAACTATATAAAACTATATAAAACTATATAAAACTATATAAAACTATATAAAACTAATAAAACTATATAAAAATATATAAAACTATATAAAACTAATAAAACTATATAAAACTGATAAAACTATGTAGTACTATATAAAACTATATAAAACTATATAAGACTATATAAAACTATATAAAACTAATAAAACTATATAAAACTATATAGTACTATATAAAACTATATGAAACTATATAAAACTAACAAAACTATATAAAACGTTATAAAACTATACAAAACTATACAACACTATATAATACTATACAAAACTATATAAAACTATAAAACGATAATAAAACTATATAAAACTATATAGAACTATATAAAACTGACTGTAACTGTACAAAACTATATACACTATATAAAACTATATAAAACTATGTAAAACTATATAAAACTATGTAAAACTATATAAAACTACATAAAACTATATAAAACTATATAAAACTGTATAAAACTACATAAAACTATGTAAAACTAGATAAACCTATATAAAACTATGTAGAACTATATAAAACAATATAAAACTAATAAAACTATATAAAACTGATAAAACTATATAAAACTATATAGTACTATATAAAACTATATAAAACTATATAAGACTATATAAAACTATATAAAACTAATAAAACTATATAAAACTATGTAGTACTATATAAAACTATATGAAACTATATAAAACTAACAAAACTATATAAATCTATATGAAACCCTATAAAACTGTACAAAACTATATAAAACTAACAAAACTATATAAAACTATATGAAACCATATAAAACTCTATAAAACTATATACAACTAACAAAACTGTATAAAACAATATAAAACTATGTAAAACTATACAAAACTATATAAAACTATATAAAACTAATAAAACTATATAAAACTATATAGTACTATATAAAACTATATGAAACTATATAAAACTAACAAAACTATATAAAAATATATAAAACTATAAAACGATAATAAAACTATATATAACTATATAAAACTATATAAATCTGTCTGTAACTGTACAAAACTATATACACTATATAAAACTATATAAAACTATATAAAACTATATAAAACTATATAAAACTATGTAAAACTATATAAAACTATATAAAACAATATAAAACTAGTAAAACTATATAAAACTATATAGTACTATATAAAACTATATGAAACTATATAAAACTAACAAAACTATATAAAACGTCATAAAACTATATAAAACTATACAATACTATATAATACTATACAAAACTATATAAAACTATAAAACGCTAATAAAACTATATAAAACCATATAAAACTATATAAATCTGTCTGTAACTGTACAAAACTATATACACTATATAAAACTATATAAAACTATATAAAACTATATAAAACTATGTAAAACTATATAAAACTATATAAAACTATATAAAACTATATAAAACTATGTAAAACTATATAAAACTATATAAAACTATATAAAACTAATAAAACTATATAAAACTATATAGTACTATATAAAACTATATAAAACCATATAAAACAATAGAAATCTATATTAAACTATATCAAACTGTATAAAACTATATAAAACTAACAAAACTATATAAAACTATATAGTACTATATAAAACTATATAACACTATATAAAACTATATAAAACTATATAAAACTATATAAAACTATATAAAACTATATAACACTATATAGAACTAATAAAACTATATAAAACTATATAAAACAATATAAACCTATATAAAACTATATAAAACTATGTTAAACTATTTAAAACTAACAAAACTATATAAACCTATATAAAACTCCGTAGAACTATATAAAACAATATAAAACTATATAGTACTATATAAAACTATATGAAACAGTATAAAACTATATAAAACTATATAAAACTATATAAAACTATTTAAAACTGTATAATATAAAACTATATAAAACTATATAAAACTATATAAAACTACCAAAAGTATATAAAACTATATAATACTATATAGCACTATATAAAACTATATAAAACAATGTAAAACTATATAAAACTATATAAAACTATATAAAACTATACAAAACTGTATAAAACTATATAAAACTATATAAAACTATATATAAAACAATATAAAACTAACAAAACTATATAAAACTATATAAAACTGTATAAAACTATACAAAACTAACAAAACTATATAAAACTATATAAAACTATATAAAACTAACAACACTACATATAAAACTATATAAAACTCTATAGAACTGAGTAACACTATATAAAACTATATAAAACTATATGAAACTATATAAAACTATATAAAACTATATAACACTATAGAAAACTATAAAAATCGAACAAAACTATATAAAATTATATAAAACTATATAATACTCTATAAAGCTAATAAAACTATGGAAAACTATATAATACTATATAAAACTATATAAAACAATATAGAACCATATAAAACTATATAAAACTAACAAAACTATATAAAACTATATAAAACTATATAAAACTATATAAAACTATATAAACCTATATAAAACTCTATAGAACTATATAAAACTATATAAAACTATATAAAACTATATAAACCTTAATAAAAGTCTATAGAAATATATAAAACTATATATAACTATATAAAACTATATAAAACTAACAAAACTATATAAAACAATATAAAACTCTATAAAAATATATAAAGCTCTATAAAACTATATAAAACTAACAAAACTATATAAAGCAATATAGAACTCTATAAAACTATATAAAACTCTATAAAACTATATAAAACTATATAAAACTAACAAAACTATATAAAACACTATAAAACTGTATAAAACTAAATAGAACCGTATAAAACTATGTCAAACTATATAAAACTAATAAAACTATATTAAAGTATATAAAACTATATAAAACTATATAAAACTATATAAAACTGTATGAAACTAACAGAACTATATAAAACTCTATAAAACTATATAAAACTATATAAAACTAACAAAACTGTATAAACCTATATGAAACTCTATAGAACTATATAAAACTATATAAAGCTATATAAAACTCTATAACACTATATAATACTATATAAAACTATATAAAACTATATAAAACTATATAAAACTATATAAAACTATTTAAAACTATATAAAACAATATAAAACTATATAAATCTGATAAAATTATGTAAAACTATATAATACAATATATTACTATATAAAACTATATAAAACTATATAGAACCACATAAAACTATATAAAACTATATAAAACGAATAAAACTATATAAAACGATATAGTACAATATAAAACTATATAAAACTCTATAAAACTATATAAAACTATCCTAAACTATACAAAACTACCAAAACTATATAAAACTATATAAAACTAACAAAACTATATAAAACTAACAAAACTATATAAAACTATATAAAACTATATAGAACTATATAAAGCTATATAGAACCGAATAAAACTATGGCAAACTATATAAAACTAATAAAACTATGTCAAACTACATAGAGCTAAATAAAACTATGTAAAACTATAAAATTCTATTAAAACTATATAAAACTATATAAAATGATATAAAACTATATAAAACAATATAAAACTAATAAAACTATATAAAACTATATAAAACTATATAAAACTATATGAAACTGTATAAAACTATATAAAACTATGTAAAACTAGATAAAGCTATATAAAACTATATAAAACTATATAGTACTGTATAAAACTATATAACACAATATAAAACAATGTAAAACTATATAAAACTAATAAAACTATATAAAACTATATAAATCTATATAAAACTATATAAAACCATATAAAATTATATAAAACTATATAAAAATACCAAAAGTATATAAAACTATATAAAACTATATAAAACTATATAAAACTGTATAAAACTATATAAAACTATATAAAACTATATAGTACTATATAAAACTATATAAAACCGTCTGAAACTATATAAAACTAAGAAAACTATATAAATCTATATGAAACTCTATAAAACTGTATAAAACTATATAAAACTAACAAAACTATTTAAAACTATACAAAACTATATAAAACTATATAAAACTAATAAAACTATATAAAACTATATAAATCTATATAAAACTATATACAACTATATAAAACTATATAAAACTATATAAAACTATATAAAACAATATAAAACTAACAAAACTATATAAAACTATATAAAACTGTATAAAACTATACAAAACTAACAAAACTATATAAAACTATACAAAACTAACAAAACTACATATAAAACTATATAAAACTATAGAAAACTATATAAAACTATATAAAACTAACAAAACTATATAAAACTATACAAAATTATATAAAACTTATAAAACTATATAATACCATATAGTACTATATAAACCTGTATAAAACTCTATAAAACTATATAAAACTATATAAAACTATATAAAACTATATAAAACTATACAAAACTAACAAAACTATATAAAACTATATAAAACTATATAAAACTATATAAAACTATTTAAAACTATATAAAACTATATAAAACTATATAAAACTATATAAAACTAACAAAACTATATAAAACTATATAAAACTATATAGAACTATATAAAGCTATATAGAACCGAATAAAACTATGGCAAACTATATAAAACTAATAAAACTATGTCAAACTACATAGAGCTAAATAAAACTATGTAAAACTATATAATTCTATTAAAACTATATAAAACTATATAAAATGATATAAAACTATATAAAACAATATAAAACTAATAAAACTATATAAAACTATATAAAACTATATAAAACTATATGAAACTGTATAAAACTATATAAAACTATGTAAAACTAGATAAAGCTATATAAAACTATATAAAACTATATAGTACTGTATAAAACAATATAACACAATATAAAACAATGTAAAGCTATATAAAACTAATAAAACTATATAAAACTATATAAATCTATATAAAACTATATAAAACCATATAAAATTATATAAAACTATATAAAAATACCAAAAGTATATAAAACTATATAAAACTATATAAAACTATATAAAACTGTATAAAACTATATAAAACTATATAAAACTATATAGTACTATATAAAACTATATAAAACTATATAAAACAATATAAAACTAACAAAACTATATAAAACTATATAAAACTGTATAAAACTATACAAAACTAACAAAACTATATAAAACTATATAAAACTATATAAAACTAACAAAACTACATATAAAACTATATAAAACTATAGAAAACTATATAAATCGAACAAAACTATATAAAATTATATAAAACTATATAATACTATATAAAGGTAATAAAACTATGGCAAACTATATTATACTATATAAAACTATATAAAACTATATAGAACCATATAAAACTATATAAAACTAACAAAACTATATAAAACTATATAAAACTATATAAAACTATATAAAACTATATAAACCTATATAAAACTCTATAGAACTATATAAAATTATATAAAACTATATAAAACTATATAAACCTTAATAAAAGTCTATAGAAATATATAAAACTATATATAACTATATAAATCTATATAAAACTAACAAAACTATATAAAGCAATATAAAACTCTATAAAACTATATAAAACTCTATAAAACTATATAAAACTATATAAAACTAACAAAACTATATAAAACTATACAAAATTATATAAAACTTATAAAACTATATAATACCATATAGTACTATATAAACCTGTATAAAACTCTATAAAACTATATAAAACTATATAAAACTATATAAAACTATACAAAACTAACAAAACTATATAAAACTATATAAAACTATATAAAACTATATAAAACTATTTAAAACTATATAAAACTATATAAAACTATATAAAACTATATAAAACTAACAAAACTATATAAAACTATATAAAACTATATAGAACTATATAAAGCTATATAGAACCGAATAAAACTATGGCAAACTATATAAAACTAATAAAACTATGTCAAACTACATAGAGCTAAATAAAACTATGTAAAACTATAAAATTCTATTAAAACTATATAAAACTATATAAAATGATATAAAACTATATAAAACAATATAAAACTAATAAAACTATATAAAACTATATAAAACTATATAAAACTATATGAAACTGTATAAAACTATATAAAACTATGTAAAACTAGATAAAGCTATATAAAACTATATAAAACTATATAGTACTGTATAAAACTATATAACACAATATAAAACAATGTAAAACTATATAAAACTATATAAAACTATATAAAACTATATAAAACTGTATAAAACTATATAAAACTATATAAAACTACATAGTACTATATAAAACTATATAAAACTGTCTGAAACTATATAAAACTAAGAAAACTATATAAATCTATATGAAACTCTATAAAACTGTATAAAACTATATAAAACTAACAAAACTATTTAAAACTATACAAAACTATATAAAACTATATAAAACTAATAAAACTATATAAAACTATATAAATCTATATAAAACTATATACAACTATATAAAACTATATAAAACTATATAAAACTATATAAAACAATATAAAACTAACAAAACTATATAAAACTATATAAAACTGTATAAAACTATACAAAACTAACAAAACTATATAAAACTATATAAAACTATATAAAACTAACAAAACTACATATAAAACTATATAAAACTATAGAAAACTATATAAATCGAACAAAACTATATAAAATTATATAAAACTATATAATACTATATAAAGGTAATAAAACTATGGAAAACTATATTATACTATATAAATCTATATAAAACTATATACAACTATATAAAACTATATAAAACTATATAAAACTATTTAAAACTATATAAAACTATATAAAACTATATAAAACTATATAAAACTAACAAAACTATATAAACCTATATAAAACTCCATAGAACTATGTAAAACTATATAAAACTAACAAAACTATACAAAACAATATAAAACTCTATAAAACTATATAGAACTATATAAAACTCTATCAAACTGTGTAACACTATATAAAACTATATAAAATTATATAAAACTATATAAAACTATATAAAACTAACAAAACTATATAAAACTATATAAAACTATATAAAACTATGTAAAACTATTTAAAACTATATAAAACTATATAAAACTGTATAAAACTATATAAAACTATATAAATCCATATAAAACTGTATAAAACTATATAAAACTATATAAAACTATATAAAACTATATAAAACAACATAAAACTATATAAAACTAACAAAACTATATAAAACTATATATAACTATATAAAACTATATAAAACTATATAAAACTATATAAAACTATTTAGAACTTTATAAAAATATATAAAACTACATAAACCTATATAGAGCTATATAAAACTATGGAGAACTATATAAAGCTATATACAAGTGTATAATACTATATAAAACTATATAAAGCTATAATAAAGCTAATAAACCCAATAAATCTATATAAAACCATATAAAACTGTATAAAACTATATAAAACTATATAAAACTAATAAAACTATATAAAACTATATAAATCTATATAAAACTATATAAAACTATATAAAACTATGTAAAACTATTTAAAACTATATAAAACTATATAAAACAGTATAAAACTATATAAAACTATATAAAACTATATAAAACTATATAAAACTATATAAAACTATTTAAAACTGTATAAAACTATATAAAACTATATAAACCTATATAGAGCTATATAAAACTATGGAGAACTATATAAAGCTATATACAAATGTATAATACTATATAAAACTATATAAAGCTATAATAAAGCTAATAAACCCAATAAATCTATATAAAACCATATAAAACTGTATAAAACTATATAAAACTATATAAAACTGTCTGAAACTATATAAAACTAATAAAACTATATAAATCTATATGAAACTCTATAAAACTGTATAAAACTATATAAAACTAACAAAACTATATAAAACTATATGAAACCATATAAAACTCTATAAAACTATATAAAACTAACAAAACTATATAAAACAATATAAAACTATATAAAACTAATAAAACTATATAAAACTATATAAATCTATATAAAACTATATAAAACTATATAAATCCATATAAAACTGTATAAAACTATATAAAACAACCAAAAGTATATAAAACTATATAGTACTATATAAAACTATATAAAACTAATAAAACTGTATAAAACTATATGAAACTATATAAAACTAACAAAAATATATAAAACGTTATAAAACTATATAAAACTATACAACACTATATAATACTATACAAAACTATATAAAACTATAAAACGCTAATAAAACTATATAAAACTATATAAAACTGTCTTTAACTGTACAAAACTATATACACTATATAAAACTATATAAAACGATATAAAACTATATAAAACTATATGAAACTATATAAAACTATAAAAAACTAACAAAACTATATACAACTATGTAAAACTATATAAAACTATATAAGACTATATAAAACTATATAAAACTATATAAAACTATATAAATCTAACAAAACTATATAAAACTATGTAAAACTATATAAAACTATATAAGAATAAATAAAACTATATAAAACTATATAATACTATATAAAACTATATGGAAATATATAGAACCATATAAAACTATATAAAACTATATAAAATGAATAAATCTATATAAAACTATATAGTACTATATAAAACTATATAACACTATATAAAACTATATAAAACTATATAAAGCTATATAAAGCTACACAAAACTATGTAGAACAATATAAAACTAAATAAAACTGTATAATACTATATAAAACTATATAAAGCTATAATAAAACTAATAAAACTAATAAATCTATATAAAACCATATAAAACTGTATAAAACTATATAAGACTATATAAAACCATATAAAACTATATAAAACTATATAAAACTATATAAAACTATATAAAACTATATAAAACTATATAAAACTATATAAAACTATATAAAACTAATAAAACTATATAAATCTATATGAAACTCTATAAAACTAACAAAACTATATAATACTATATGAAACCATATAAACTAAACTATATAAAGCTATAATAAAGCTAACAAAACTAATAAATCTATATAAAACCATATAAAACTGTATAAAACTATATAAAACTAATAAAACTATATAAATCTATATGAAACTCTATAAAACTGTATAAAACTATATAAAACTATATGAAACCATATAAAACACTATAAAACTATATAAAACTAACAAAACTATATAAAACAATATAAAACTGTATAAAACTATACAAAACTATATAAAACTATATAAAACTAATAAAACTATATAAAACTATATAAATATATATAAAACTATATAAAATTAACAAAACTATATAAACCTATATAAAACTTCATAGAACTATATAAAACTATAGAAAACTATATAAAACTATATTAAAGCATATAAAACTATATAAAACTATATAAAACTATACAAAACTAACAAAACTATAACAAACAATATAAAACTATCAAAACTATATAAAACTATATAAAACTATATAAAACTATACAAAACTAACAAAACTATATAAAACTATATAAAACTATATAAAACTAACAAAACTATATAAACCTATATAAAACTCCATAGAACTATGTAAAACTATATAAAACTAACAAAACTATATAAATCAATATAAAACTCTATAAAACTATATAAAACTCTATAATACTATATAAAACTATATAAAACTAACAAAACTATATAAAACTATATAAAACTATATAAAACTATATAAAACTATGTAAAACTATTTAAAACTATATAAAACTATATAAAACTGTATAAAACTATATAAAACTATATAAATCCATATAAAACTGTATAAAACTATATAAAACAGTATAAAACTATATAAAACTATATAAAACTATATAAAACTATTTAAAACTGTATAAAACTATATAAAACTATATAAACCTATATAGAGCTATACAAAACTATGGAGAACTATATAAAGCTATATACAACTGTATAATACTATATAAAACTATATAAAGCTATAATAAAGCTAATAAACCCAATAAATCTATATAAAACCATATAAAACTGTATATAACTATATAAAACTATATAAAACTGTCTGAAACTATATAAAACTAATAAAACTATATAAATCTATATGAAACTCTATAAAACTGTATAAAACTATATAAAACTAACAAAACTATATAAAACTATATGAAACCATATAAAACACTATAAAACTATATAAAACTATATAAAACTATTTAAAACTATATAAAACTATATAAAACTATATAAAACTATATAAAACTAACAAAACTATATAAACCTATATAAAACTCCATAGAACTATGTAAAACTATATAAAACTATATAAAACTATATAAAACTATATAAAACTAACAAAACTATACAAAACAATATAAAACTCTATAAAACTATATAGAACTATATAAAACTCTATCAAACTGTGTAACACTATATAAAACTATATAAAATTATATAAAACTATATAAAACTATATAAAACTAACAAAACTATATAAAACTATATAAAACTATATAAAACTATGTAAAACTATTTAAAACTATATAAAACTATATAAAACTGTATAAAACTATATAAAACTATATAAATCCATATAAAACTGTATAAAACTATATAAAACTATATAAAACTATATAAAACTATATAAAACAACATAAAACTATATAAAACTAACAAAACTATATAAAACTATATATAACTATATAAAACTATATAAAACTATATAAAACTATATAAAACTATTTAGAACTTTATAAAAATATATAAAACTACATAAACCTATATAGAGCTATATAAAACTATGGAGAACTATATAAAGCTATATACAAGTGTATAATACTATATAAAACTATATAAAGCTATAATAAAGCTAATAAACCCAATAAATCTATATAAAACCATATAAAACTGTATAAAACTATATAAAACTATATAAAACTAATAAAACTATATAAAACTATATAAATCTATATAAAACTATATAAAACTATATAAAACTATGTAAAACTATTTAAAACTATATAAAACTATATAAAACAGTATAAAACTATATAAAACTATATAAAACTATATAAAACTATATAAAACTATATAAAACTATTTAAAACTGTATAAAACTATATAAAACTATATAAACCTATATAGAGCTATATAAAACTATGGAGAACTATATAAAGCTATATACAAATGTATAATACTATATAAAACTATATAAAGCTATAATAAAGCTAATAAACCCAATA
>NW_027475683.1:30000-35187 GCF_051020985.1 Nomia melanderi | reverse complement strand
TTTAAAACGCTTATTAAAAAAGTTGGTGTCGACCGTGGGACTTAGAAAAATTTCGGGAAGTCCGATTCGCCTGCTGGAATTACCGCACGGCCTGGACAGCTCGCTCCGACGAATCGGTTTTTTCCATTTTTTCCGAAAAATAAATTTTTGTAATTTTTTTTAATGTTAAAAACGTTAATAAACGTCATGTTTACGCATGGATTAAACATTGAAATAATTTTAAAACGCTTATTAAAAAAGTTGGTGTCGACCGTGGGACTTAGAAAAATTTCGGGAAGTCCGATTCGCCTGCTGGAATTACCGCACGGGCTGGACACCTCGCTCCGACGAATCGGTTTTTTCCATTTTTTTTGAAAATAAATTTTTGTAATTTTTTTTAATGTTAAAAACGTTAATAAACATCATGTTTACGCATGGATTAAACATTGAAATAATTTTAAAACGCTTATTAAAAAAGTTTACTCTTGACCGTGGGACTTAGAAAAATTTCGGGAAGTCCGATTCGCCTGCTGGAATTACCGCACGGGCTGGACACCTCGCTCCGACGAATCGGTTTTTTCCATTTTTTCCGAAAAATAAATTTTTGTAATTTTTTTTAACGTTAAAAACGTTAATAAACGTCATGTTTACGCATGGATTAAACATTGAAATAATTTTAAAACGCTTATTAAAAAAGTTGGTGTCGACCGTGGGACTTAGAAAAATTTCGGGAAGTCCGATTCGCCTGCTGGAATTACCGCACGGGCTGGACAGCTCGCTCCGACGAATCGGTTTTTTCCATTTTTTCCGAAAAATAAATTTTTGTAATTTTTTTTAACGTTAAAAACGTTAATAAACGTCATGTTTACGCATGGATTAAACATTGAAATAATTTTAAAACGCTTATTAAAAAAGTTGGTGTCGACCGTGGGACTTAGAAAAATTTCGGGAAGTCCGATTCGCCTGCTGGAATTACCGCACGGGCTGGACACCTCGCTCCGACGAATCGGTTTTTTCCATTTTTTTTGAAAAATAAATTTTTGTAATTTTTTTTAATGTTAAAAACGTTAATAAACATCATGTTTACGCATGGATTAAACATTGAAATAATTTTAAAACGCTTATTAAAAAAGTTTACTCTTGACCGTGGGACTTAGAAAAATTTCGGGAAGTCCGATTCGCCTGCTGGAATTACCGCACGGCCTGGACAGCTCGCATCGACCGATACATTTTTTCCATTTTCAGTGAAAAAAAAATTTTTGTCAATTTTCTCAACGTTAAAAACGTTAATAAACTGCGTTTTTATGCGTGGATTAAACATTAAAAAAATTTTGAAATATGTGATGAAAAAGTTTACTCTTGACCGTTCGGACTTAGAAAAATTTCGAGTACCTCGGATCGCCTGCTGGAATTACCGCACGGCCTGGACAGCCCGCATCGACCGATACATTTTTTCCATTTTCAGTGAAAAAAAAATTTTTGTCAATTTTCTCAACGTTAAAAACGTTAATAAACTGCGTTTTTATGCGTGGATTAAACATTAAAAAAATTTTGAAATATGTGATGAAAAAGTTTACTCTTGACCGTCGGGACTTAGAAAAATTTCGAGTACCCCGGATCGCCTGCTGGAATTACCGCACGGCCTGGATAGCCCGCATCGACCGATACATTTTTTCCATTTTCAGTGAAAAAAAAATTTTTGTCAATTTTCTCAACGTTAAAAACGTTAATAAACTGCGTTTTTATGCGTGGATTAAACATTAAAAAAATTTTGAAATATGTGATGAAAAAGTTTACTCTTGACCGTCGGGACTTAGAAAAATTTCGAGTACCCCGGATCGCCTGCTGGAATTACCGCACGGCCTGGATAGCCCGCATCGACCGATACATTTTTTCCATTTTCAGTGAAAAAAAAATTTTTGTCAATTTTCTCAACGTTAAAAACGTTAATAAACTGCGTTTTTATGCGTGGATTAAACATTAAAAAAATTTTGAAATATGTGATGAAAAAGTTTACTCTTGACCGTCGGGACTTAGAAAAATTTCGAGTACCCCGGATCGCCTGCTGGAATTACCGCACGGGCTGGACACCTCGCTCCGACGAATCGGTTTTTTCCATTTTTTCCGAAAAATAAATTTTTGTAATTTTTTTTAACGTTAAAAACGTTAATAAACGTCATGTTTACGCATGGATTAAACATTGAAATAATTTTAAAACGCTTATTAAAAAAGTTGGTGTCGACCGTGGGACTTAGAAAAATTTCGGGAAGTCCGATTCGCCTGCTGGAATTACCGCACGGGCTGGACACCTCGCTCCGACGAATCGGTTTTTTCCATTTTTTCCGAAAAATAAATTTTTGTAATTTTTTTTAATGTTAAAAACGTTAATAAACGTCATGTTTACGCATGGATTAAACATTGAAATAATTTTAAAACGCTTATTAAAAAAGTTGGTGTCGACCGTGGGACTTAGAAAAATTTCGGGAAGTCCGATTCGCCTGCTGGAATTACCGCACGGGCTGGACACCTCGCTCCGACGAATCGGTTTTTTCCATTTTTTCCGAAAAATAAATTTTTGTAATTTTTTTTAACGTTAAAAACGTTAATAAACGTCATGTTTACGCATGGATTAAACATTGAAATAATTTTAAAACGCTTATTAAAAAAGTTGGTGTCGACCGTGGGACTTAGAAAAATTTCGGGAAGTCCGATTCGCCTGCTGGAATTACCGCACGGGCTGGACAGCTCGCTCCGACGAATCGGTTTTTTCCATTTTTTCCGAAAAATAAATTTTTGTAATTTTTTTTAACGTTAAAAACGTTAATAAACGTCATGTTTACGCATGGATTAAACATTGAAATAATTTTAAAACGCTTATTAAAAAAGTTGGTGTCGACCGTGGGACTTAGAAAAATTTCGGGAAGTCCGATTCGCCTGCTGGAATTACCGCACGGCCTGGACAGCTCGCTCCGACGAATCGGTTTTTTCCATTTTTTCCGAAAAATAAATTTTTGTAATTTTTTTTAATGTTAAAAACGTTAATAAACGTCATGTTTACGCATGGATTAAACATTGAAATAATTTTAAAACGCTTATTAAAAAAGTTGGTGTCGACCGTGGGACTTAGAAAAATTTCGGGAAGTCCGATTCGCCTGCTGGAATTACCGCACGGGCTGGACACCTCGCTCCGACGAATCGGTTTTTTCCATTTTTTCCGAAAAATAAATTTTTGTAATTTTTTTTAACGTTAAAAACGTTAATAAACGTCATGTTTACGCATGGATTAAACATTGAAATAATTTTAAAACGCTTATTAAAAAAGTTGGTGTCGACCGTGGGACTTAGAAAAATTTCGGGAAGTCCGATTCGCCTGCTGGAATTACCGCACGGGCTGGACAGCTCGCTCCGACGAATCGGTTTTTTCCATTTTTTCCGAAAAATAAATTTTTGTAATTTTTTTTAACGTTAAAAACGTTAATAAACGTCATGTTTACGCATGGATTAAACATTGAAATAATTTTAAAACGCTTATTAAAAAAGTTGGTGTCGACCGTGGGACTTAGAAAAATTTCGGGAAGTCCGATTCGCCTGCTGGAATTACCGCACGGGCTGGACACCTCGCTCCGACGAATCGGTTTTTTCCATTTTTTTTGAAAAATAAATTTTTGTAATTTTTTTTAATGTTAAAAACGTTAATAAACATCATGTTTACGCATGGATTAAACATTGAAATAATTTTAAAACGCTTATTAAAAAAGTTTACTCTTGACCGTGGGGACTTAGAAAAATTCCGGCTTGCACGGATTCGACCACTCTGTTTTTCGGAGTTTCTGAGAAAAATAAATTTTTGTAATTTTTTTCATTATGATTTCTGAGTTCTCCCAGTAGTTTAATGTAAGGATTAAGCATTTAAAAATTTTTAAATCGAATATTAAAAAAGTTTACTCTTGCAATTTTTGGAAAAAAAAAATTCTAAAAAATTTTTCTTTCGGTGGAAACTAACGTTTAATATGTACAATAACGATTTATCGAATAAAAATCGTATGTTAATATATGTTCGAATCGACCATAGTTTCAGCGGCTAAGTACCAGCAGCCCGGCCGGTTGGTCTGTACGCGCGGCAGTTTACCACCATAAGCGCCCGTGCTGAGCGGCCGGCGCCGCGGTCGTCGCGGCCGCCCGTTTGGTTACTATAAGAGAGCACGTCGGTTCGAGCGGACCGGTCGGCGCAGCGGCGGGCGAGCGGCTATTCTACGATCTCGGTCGAGAAGCAGTCGTTCAGCTCCTCGAGGTCCATTCCTCGACTGTTCTGTACCGCGTTCCGTTGCGAATTTTTCTCTACACAGCATGACCACGGGTCGGTGTCTCAGACCGAATGGCCCTTATGTGGTAAGCCCAGAATGTTGGGTTGGATACAACGTATATTCGTTATACTTGTACGACTCTCACATCAACTCTCAGAAACCCAAAAGGGGTTTTCTATCCGAGCGAAAATATATTTTTCGTATACAAAAATTTAATGGCAAAGACCAAACGAAATACTACACACAAAAAGGGGCGACGAACAAAAATTGTTCGAATGAAATATAATATATACATATAAAATTGAGGTGTCCTAAGAGAGAAATACATAAACTAAGAGGTATATATTATAAGAAATATATATTATTTCTGGGCAAAGAAGAGAGAACGAAAAGAAGAGTATGATCTTTAACGCGAGGGCCTCGACATGGGTACGCCTAGCATGGTTCGCGCTTTCTCGATATGTCCAGCATGTTAACGTACGCGGTCTTCGGACTTCGTGCGTTATGTCCGTGCTTACACGATGGAGAGCGCTCGAGCATACGTGCTTACAAACCTGAAAGTCGATGTGACATCCGAGATTCTTTTTCTTCTAAAAAGATCTCGGAGAGATACACGGGAGAGTTTGAAATTTTTGGAGGTCCTCCTGATGTATATGCGCGGATATACCCATGTGGTAATTCGTGCGGAGTTGGTAATCTAATAGTGGAGCGAAATTTACCAACTCGAAAGAGAAGAGAGAAGAGAGTAGAGAGAAGAGAGAGGAGAAAGAGAACTGTCTTAAAGACGAGAAAAAGTATCGTCGATCCGACTCTTAAGGGGAGAGAGTCGGCGACTAAGATATATATATACATACATATTTTTGCTTCGTATGATGAAAATTTACTCGAAGCTCCCTGGTTGATC
>NW_027475683.1:17500-27500 GCF_051020985.1 Nomia melanderi | reverse complement strand
GACCTTGTGATTCCTTCGTCGGGCACTGGTAAAGGGTGGCGATGATTCGTTCTATAATAGAAATACCCGTCGTAGCGATTCGGCCGAGACACCCGCCACGAAACACTCTCTCGTCGTGGAATCCCCGCGTCGGAGAGTAAAACGCGCGAAGGCTTACTATGAGAGAAGAAATAGTATATGCCGGTGGTTCGCGTGTGTAGGCTCTATACGAAATTGCGATTCAAGAGAGTAGGAAAAGACGCGATGAACCACGATTTCCGTGCGTCTTACGTCTCTCGACGATGGGACGATCCACGCGAAGAGTTGTTACGTGCTCGCGCGAGGTGCGATAGCGTCGATTCGCTTTTCTGTACGGGGAGAAATAGAACGATGAGCTGACTTATCGGGTCTTCGTTGGAATTACCGTCGCTGGCATTGTAAACTCCAGATGACCTTGTGATTCCTTCGTCGGGCACTGGTAAAGGGTGGCGATGATTCGTTCTATAATAGAAATACCCGTCGTAGCGTTTCGGCCTAGTCACCCGCCACGAAACACTCTCTCGTCGTGGAATCCCCGCGTCGGAGAGTAAAACGCCGAAGGCTTACTTATGAAACTTACGTCTCTCGACGATGGGACGATCCACGCGAAGAGTTGTTACGTGCACGCGTATGGTGCGATTGCGTCGATTCGCTTTTCTGTACGGGGAGCAATAGAACGTTGAGTTGACTTATCGGGTCTTCGTTGGAATTACCGTCGCTGGCATTGTAAACTCCAGATGACCTTGTGATTCCTTCGTCGGGCACTGGTAAAGGGTGGCGATGATGCGTTCTATAATAGAAATACCCGTCGTAGCGTTTCTTCCGAGTCAACCCGCTCACGAAACACTCTCTCGTCGTGGAATCCCCGCGTCGGAGAGTAAAACGCGAATTCATAGTATGGAAACTTACGTCTCTCGACGATGGGACGATCCACGCGAAGAGTTGTTACGTGCACGCGTATGGTGCGATTGCGTCGATTCGCTTTTCTGTACGGGGAGTAATAGAACGTTGAGTTGACTTATCGGGTCTTCGTTGGAATTACCGTCGCTGGCATTGTAAACTCCAGATGACCTTGTGATTCCTTCGTCGGGCACTGGTAAAGGGTGGCGATGATGCGTTCTATAATAGAAATACCCGTCGTAGCGTTTCTTCCGAGTCAACCCGCTCACGAAACTCTCTCTCGTCGTGGAATCCCCGCGTCGGAGAGTAAAACGCGAATTCATACTATGAAAACTTACGTCTCTCGACGATGGGACGATCCACGCGAAGAGTTGTTTACGTGCACGCGTATGGTGCGATTGCGTCGATTCGCTTTTCTGTACGGGGAGAAATAGAACGTTGAGTTGACTTATCGGGTCTTCGTTGGAATTACCGTCGCTGGCATTGTAAACTCCAGATGACCTTGTGATTCCTTCGTCGGGCACTGGTAAAGGGTGGCGATGATGCGTTCTATAATAGAAATACCCGTCGTAGCGTTTCTTCCGAGTCAACCCGCTCACGAAACTCTCTCTCTCGTCGTGGAATCCCCGCGTCGGAGAGTAAAACGCCGAAGGCTTACTATGAAACTTACGTCTCTCGACGATGGGACGATCCACGCGAAGAGTTGTTACGTGCACGCGTATGGTGCGATTGCGTCGATTCGCTTTTCTGTACGGGGAGTAATAGAACGTTGAGTTGACTTATCGGGTCTTCGTTGGAATTACCGTCGCTGGCATTGTAAACTCCAGATGACCTTGTGATTCCTTCGTCGGGCACTGGTAAAGGGTGGCGATGATTCGTTCTATAATAGAAATACCCGTCGTAGCGTTTCTTCCGAGTCAACCCGCTCACGAAACTCTCTCTCGTCGTGGAATCCCCGCGTCGGAGAGTAAAACGCGAATTCATAGTATGGAAACTTACGTCTCTCGACGATGGGACGATCCACGCGAAGAGTTGTTACGTGCACGCGTATGGTGCGATTGCGTCGATTCGCTTTTCTGTACGGGGAGCAATAGAACGTTGAGTTGACTTATCGGGTCTTCGTTGGAATTACCGTCGCTGGCATTGTAAACTCCAGATGACCTTGTGATTCCTTCGTCGGGCACTGGTAAAGGGTGGCGATGATTCGTTCTATAATAGAAATACCCGTCGTAGCGTTTCTTCCGAGTCAACCCGCTCACGAAACTCTCTCTCGTCGTGGAATCCCCGCGTCGGAGAGTAAAACGCGAATTCATACTATGAAAACTTACGTCTCTCGACGATGGGACGATCCACGCGAAGAGTTGTTTACGTGCACGCGTATGGTGCGATTGCGTCGATTCGCTTTTCTGTACGGGGAGAAATAGAACGTTGAGTTGACTTATCGGGTCTTCGTTGGAATTACCGTCGCTGGCATTGTAAACTCCAGATGACCTTGTGATTCCTTCGTCGGGCACTGGTAAAGGGTGGCGATGATGCGTTCTACAATAGAAATACCCGTCGTAGCGTTTCTTCCGAGTCAACCCGCTCACGAAACTCTCTCTCGTCGTGGAATCCCCGCGTCGGAGGGTAAAACGCGATATATAATAGTATATGCCAGTGGTTCGCGCGCGTCGTCTCTGAGATACGCGGTCGACAGAGTTCCGAAAACACGTGATGTGCCACGATTTCCGTGCGTCTTACATCTTTCGACGATGGGACGATCCACGCGAAGAGAACGTTCGTGCTTGCGTGAGGTGCAACAGCGTCGATTCGCTTTTCTGTACGGGGAGAAATAGAACGTTGAGTTGACTTATCGGGTCTTCGTTGGAATTACCGTCGCTGGCATTGTAAACTCCAGATGACCTTGTGATTCCTTCGTCGGGCACTGGTAAAGGGTGGCGATGATTCGTTCTATAATAGTAATACCCGTCGTAGCGTTTCGACCGATGTCACCCGCCACGAAAGTCTCTCTCGACGTGGAAACCCCGCGCCGAAGAGTAAACGCGAAGGCTTACCATACGAAAGAAAACGGTATTATACGCCTGTGGTATGTGCGTCTCGGCTCTGTGATACGCGATCGGCAGAGTTACAAAAAAACGTTGATGGGCCACGATTTCCGTGCGTCTTACATCTTTCGACGATGGGACGATCCACGCGAAGAGTAGTTACGTGCTCGCGCGAGGTGCGATAGCGTCGATTCGCTTTTCTGTACGGGGAGAAATAGAACGATGAGTTGACTTATCGGGTCTTCGTTGGAATTACCGTCGCTGGCATTGTAAACTCCAGATGACCTTGTGATTCCTTCGTCGGGCACTGGTAAAGGGTGGCGATGATTCGTTCTATAATAGAAATACCCGTCGTAGCGATTCGGCCGAGTCACCCGCCACGAAACTCTCTCTCGTCGTGGAATCCCCATGTCGGAGAGTAAAACGCGAAGGCTAACTATATAAGAAATATATAGTATTATTTATGCCTGTGGTTCTCCGTTTGCCCTACTCTCAGATACGCGACTCGGAGAGTTACGAATAATCGTGATGGACCACGATTTCTGTACGTCTTACATCTTTCGACGATGGGACGATCCACGCGAAGAGATCATTCCTGCTTGCGTGAGGTGCGATAGCGCCGATTCGCTTTTCTGTACGGGGAGAAATAGAACGATGAGTTGACTTATCGGGTCTTCGTTGGAATTACCGTCGCTGGCATTGTAAACTCCAGATGACCTTGTGATTCCTTCGTCGGGCACTGGTAAAGGGTGGCGATGATTCGTTCTATAATAGAAATACCCGTCGTAGCGATTCGGCCGTGTCACCCGCCACGAAAATCTCTCTCGTCGTGGAATCCCCGCGTCGTAGAGTAAACGCGAAGGCTTGCTATAGAAGACTATAGTTTATACGCCTGTGGTTCACCGGTTGCCTGCTCTCCGGGGTACGCGATCGCGCAGGAGTTACGGAAGAACTTGATGGGCCACGATCTCCAAGCGGCTATATCTTTCGACGATGGGACGATTCACGCGAAGAGAACGTTCGTGCATGCGTGAGGTGCGATAGCGTTGATTCGCTTGTCTGTACGGGGAGAAATAGAACGATGAGTTGACTTATCGGGTCTTCGTTGGAATTACCGTCGCTGGCATTGTAAACTCCAGATGACCTTGTGATTCCTTCGTCGGGCACTGGTAAAGGGTGGCGATGATTCGTTCTATAATAGAAATACCCGTCGTAGCGTTTCGACCGATGTCACCCGCCACGAAATTCTCTCTCGTCGTGGAATCCCCGCGTCGGAGAGTAACCGCCGAAGGCTTGCTATAGAAGACTATAGTTTATACGCCTGTGGTTCACCGGTTGCCGGCTCTCCGGGGCACGCGATCGCGCGAAGGTTACGGAGGGACGTGAAGCGCCCGAGCAATGAAACGTCCGCAGGAGGAAACGAGCAACCGCCGAACATTGTTTCGCGACGTTTCCATAATGTATTGTCGTTTCGCTCGCATCCCGCTTCTTTCCCCTAGTTTCCTCGACGCGTAGTTTCGCAGCCTTAGTGGACGAATCATTCTCGATTCGAGGAAAGATATGCAGTGGGGCGTGCAATGAGCCCGCCAGAGACCACGATCTCCAATGCGTCTTTACATCTTTGGACGATGGGACGATCCACGCGAAGAGAACGTTCGTGCTTGCGCGAGGTGCATTAGCGTCGATTCGCTTTTCTGTACGGGGAGAAATAGAACGATGAGTTGACTTATCGGGTCTTCGTTGGAATTACCGTCGCTGGCATTGTAAACTCCAGATGACCTTGTGATTCCTTCGTCGGGCACTGGTAAAGGGTGGCGATGATTCGTTCTATAATAGAAATACCCGTCGTAGCGATTCGGCCGAGTCACCCGCCACGAAACTGTCTCTCTTTCGTCGTGGAAACCCCGCGTCGGAGAGTAAAACGCGCGAAGGCTGTGACTGTAACATATATATATATATATACACAGTATACAATGCCTGTGGTTTTTGCGCGTGTCGGCTCTTCGGTATACGCGATCGGCCAGAGTTACGGAGGGACGGTGAAGCGCACGAGAAATTGAAACGGCCGCACGATTGGAACCGAGCAACCGTCGAACATTGTTTCGCGACGTTTCCATAATGCGTTTTCGTTTCGCTCGCATACCGCTTCTTTTCCCCTAGTCTCTGAGACGCGTTTTCGAGCCGTTCTTCTACTATCGATTCTCGTAGAGAGAAGGGACCGGGTAGTCTGGAAGTGGAACCCGCATCTTGCGTGTACCGTACACGGAATTGAGAGGACCGGCCGTGAAGCTCGTTTTAAAGCCGTGCGTCTGACACCCAACTCTTGCGCGCCAATTTCGCGGCAAGAGATAATATGGGACGAATGACCGGCAAAGAGCCAGCTGTGAAGTCTGTTTTTTTAATCGAATCCGTGGACGTGTGTATGCCGTAGCGTCGCTCGTCGTGTTCGTTCATGGTCGTTCCGAGAGAAAGAACGAAAGCGGTAACGAAGGGACCGGCCGTGAAGCTCGTTTTAAAGCCGCGCGTCTGACACCCAACTCTTGCGCGCCAATTTCGCGGCAAGAGATAACATGGGACGAATGACCGGCAAAGAGCCAGCTGTGAAGTCTTTTTTCATTATTTGCTTTCAATCGATCGATCGGTACGATTCGTGCAACGTTTCGCGCGATGCGACGCGAAAACATGCGCGCAACAATAGATGCGTCTGATCGGAAGAACGCGAGGGTCGACTGCACGCGATGGATTCAGTATCGGGTAGGATACAAAATATATCCCCGTCGTTTCCACGCGTGCGAGTCTTCTGCGTCTTTCGCGGGTTTTTGAATGCACTATACGCCCGGAACGTCGAGAAATATATACATATTACTTGAACGTTTTTCGTCTCGAAAGGCTTCGGTGTCGTCTCCAAGGCGACGCCTGAATCTCCTTCGCGCGCTGGTCGGAGATTCAGGTATCAACTTTTATCTTCTCTTTGAAAGAAGAGAGATATTAGGTCGAACAAGTGAGAATAAAATTATATATGTGAAATATAAAATTTATACGATTACCCTGAACGGTGGATCACTTGGCTCGTGGGTCGATGAAGAACGCAGCTAATTGCGCGTCAACGTGTGAACTGCAGGACACATGAACATCGACATTTCGAACGCACATTGCGGTCCACGGATACAATTCCTGGACCACGCCTGGCTGAGGGTCGTTTACGTACCATACACTGCTTGCGTAGCTCTGTCAAATCCCCGCCGTCGTTCACCTCTTCGGATCGAACGTTTTTTTACCGAAGGGCGCAAAGAACGTCTCTGAGTCGGGTTAAGAGAAGGATGCTACGTACGAGCGAACGATGGGTGTCTCGTCGGCGTTTGTCGCGGACACGCGAAAATTCTGTGAATTTCACGGACAGTGTACGTTCTAGTTGTTGCAAAACGATCGGAATCGTTTGTATGGACTCGCGTGAGTGTTCGCGGCGTCGTGCGTCGTTCAATTACGACCGCCCGCGGATACCGCTCCACTGCGATATGGATCTGAGCGACAACTTTTTCGGCTGTTCGTGAGATGAACGGTTTCGTGTGTTTAGAAAAATTTTTTTTCCCGCGCTCCCGACGTCACCTGAAATGATGCGTCAGAGGTGAAAGAAAATATTAAGAAGTCGAGAGAGAGAGACTACACACGTTTTATTCATATTTTGTATACCGTGCGTGAGACGGATGTGCACGACACGTCGTATGTCGGTATATTACCGACTGGCCCCAGGGAGATTGTTTTCTTCCTCTCTTACGAATGAGATGTACGTTTCGGAGGATCGTCGTTACCGAAACACACGGCAAAACGAGACTTCTCGCAGCAGAACCTTTATACACAATACACATCGACTCTTTTTACCCCGAGAGAGAGAGAAAAGGTGTATTTCTTTTTTTTATTTTTCGAATTCGACGCACGAACGCTTTGACGACTGGAGAAAAACACGGTGTGTGTTAAAATCGTGCGGGACGAGCATGCGTATTCGTAACGGGTCGAATAGTTCTTATTCCCCGTCGTCGCGTGTCCTCGCTGGACCACCACCGTGCGCTTCCGCCACGTTCAGTTGAATTTCGAAATATATATATATAAAAAGAATCACCATATACTCTCTTTCGGGAGGTGTATTTTTATCGGTTTCTGCTATAGAGAAGAGACGGAGATCGTGTTGTGAGGTGTAACGTTTCTGTATCCCCGTTTCGGAGGATCGTCGTTATCGGCGGAACACACGTCAAAACGAGACTTCTCGCAGAACCTTTATACACAATACACATCGACTCTTTTACCCCGAGAGAGAGAAAAGGTGTTTTTCTTTTTTTTTTATTTTTCGAATTCGACGCACGAACGCTTTGACGACTGGAGAAAAACACGGTGTGTGTTAAAATCGTGCGGGACGAGCATGCGTATTCGTAACGGGTCGAATAGTTCTTATTCCCCGTCGTCGCGTGTCCTCGCTGGACCACCACCGTGCGCTTCCGCCACGTTCAGTTGTATTTCGAAATATATATATATAAAAAGAATCACCATATACTCTCTTTCGGGAGGTGTATTTTTATCGGTTTCTGCTATAGAGAAGAGACGGACGATCGTGTGTGACACCACGTGGTAACGTTTCCGTATCCCCGTAAAATACGTTTATCTTTTCTCGTAGAAAAGAGAGAGGAAGAGGCAGGAGCTCCTCTTTGGCGAGGCTTTCGAACGTCGCGTCCCGTCCGCCGGAATATAATGATATAAATATATAACCGCCGCCGACTTTGTGCGAAAGCGTTGAAACGAACGCGTCGGTCGCCCCATGGTGTGTGTTTGTCGTGTCTTCTTTTCCTCTTCTGCACTTCTCTTCACTGTCGATCGCGAGACCGCGCGAGATCCGCTTCGGTCGTCCAGTCCCCGAAAATTCTTCTCGGACGGGCGTTAAAGTTAACCGGAGCGCGAGATCGTCTAGCGAGAGTCTTTTTCGCGATCGAGTAAAATGTGATAGAAGAAGGAGAAGAGTGTAAAAAGAGAATATAGACACGCGACGCAGCAGAGACCACTGGTGAGGCGCATAAGACGCGTTCGCGAACGATTTTTCGCGACGATACGGAGTCGCGCGTGTCGCGGTATATTTATCATTTATATACGTTATAATATGAATATTGTTGTGTTCGAACGCACTCTCCTCTAGACTTTGTTTTTTTTGCCTTTGAGCGATTTTTATGAAATTCGATTGAATTTTCATACAATTCACGTTCACGACGACCTCAGAGTAGGCGAGATTACCCGCTGAATTTAAGCATATTACTAAGCGGAGGAAAAGAAACTAACAAGGATTTCCTTAGTAGCTGCGAGCGAACAGGAATTAGCCCAGCACTGAATCCCGCGGTTCCGCCGTAGGGAAATGTAGTGTTCAGGAGGGTCCATTTATCCCGTGACGTCGAACCGCGTCCAAGTCCATCTTGAATGGGGCCATTTACCCGTAGAGGGTGCCAGGCCCGTAGCGACCGGTACGCGTTTCGGGAGGACCTTTCCTTAGAGTCGGGTTGCTTGAGAGTGCAGCCCTAAGTGGGTGGTAAACTCCATCTAAGGCTAAATATGACCACGAGACCGATAGCGAACAAGTACCGTGAGGGAAAGTTGAAAAGAACTTTGAAGAGAGAGTTCAAGAGTACGTGAAACCGTTCAGGGGTAAACCTGAGAAACCCAAAAGATCGAATGGGGAGATTCATCGTCGACGAGGCTGGCTTCCGTTGGCGCGCAGATACCCCGCGTATGGACCTTCGTGGTTCCAATGCGCGAGGGTACACCGCCTTCGGCCTAAATGTTCCGGCAACGTAGTCGTGCACTTCTCCCTTAGTAGAACGTCGCGACCCGTTGCGTGTCGGTCTACGGCCCGAGTGGTTGCCTGCCGCGTCGCCTTTGGCGCACGCGACAGACCCTCGGCGGCCCGGCCGGCTGCGCGACGGTACTCTGACGGTATCGGGCCGCAACCAATCCATTTTCGAATGTATGTGCGTCAGGCCCGCCGCAAGCTCGATCAGTATACCCTCGGAGGTACGGACCTGGTGCCGGCTCCGAGCCTGGTCAGCTGTTGGCAGGCGGTGTCCTCGGACTGGCCAAGCTTCGAATTACCGGTCGGCGACGCTACTGCTTTGGGTACTCTCAGGACCCGTCTTGAAACACGGACCAAGGAGTCTAACATGTGCGCGAGTCATTGGGATTTTGTAAACCTAAAGGCGGAATGAAAGTGAAGGTCGTTCCTTAGCGTCGACCGAGGGAGGATGGGCCGCGTTGCGATGCGGCCTCGCACTCCCGGGGCGTCTCGTTCTCATTGCGAGAAGAGGCGCACCCAGAGCGTACACGTTGGGACCCGAAAGATGGTGAACTATGCCTGGTCAGGACGAAGTCAGGGGAAACCCTGATGGAGGTCCGTAGCGATTCTGACGTGCAAATCGATCGTCGGAACTGGGTATAGGGGCGAAAGACTAATCGAACCATCTAGTAGCTGGTTCCCTCCGAAGTTTCCCTCAGGATAGCTGGCACTCGCTTGTTCCTCCGTGAACTTGTGCGAGTTTCATCTGGTAAAGCGAATGATTAGAGGCCTTGGGGCCGAAACGACCTAAACCTATTCTCAAACTTTAAATGGGTGAGATCTCTGGCTTGCTTGGATCAATGAAGCCACGAGATTTATGAATCAGAGTGCCAAGTGGGCCAATTTTGGTAAGCAGAACTGGCGCTGTGGGATGAACCAAACGCAGAGTTAAGGCGCCTAAGTCGACGCTTATGGGATACCATGAAAGGCGTTGGTTGCTTAAGACAGCAGGACGGTGGCCATGGAAGTCGGAATCCGCTAAGGAGTGTGTAACAACTCACCTGCCGAAGCAACTAGCCCTGAAAATGGATGGCGCTGAAGCGTCGCGCCTATACTCCGCCGTCAGCGGCAAATGGGGCGGGATTCTTCCTTTACGGGTCGAATCCTCCATGAAGCTCTGACGAGTAGGAGGGTCGCGGCGGTGTGCGCAGAAGGGTCTGGGCGTGAGCCTGCC
>NW_027475683.1:5000-12500 GCF_051020985.1 Nomia melanderi | reverse complement strand
GATTAAACATTGAAATAATTTTAAAACGCTTATTAAAAAAGTTTACTCTTGACCGTGGGACTTAGAAAAATTTCGGGAAGTCCGATTCGCCTGCTGGAATTACCGCACGGGCTGGACACCTCGCTCCGACGAATCGGTTTTTTCCATTTTTTCCGAAAAATAAATTTTTGTAATTTTTTTTAACGTTAAAAACGTTAATAAACGTCATGTTTACGCATGGATTAAACATTGAAATAATTTTAAAACGCTTATTAAAAAAGTTGGTGTCGACCGTGGGACTTAGAAAAATTTCGGGAAGTCCGATTCGCCTGCTGGAATTACCGCACGGGCTGGACAGCTCGCTCCGACGAATCGGTTTTTTCCATTTTTTCCGAAAAATAAATTTTTGTAATTTTTTTTAACGTTAAAAACGTTAATAAACGTCATGTTTACGCATGGATTAAACATTGAAATAATTTTAAAACGCTTATTAAAAAAGTTGGTGTCGACCGTGGGACTTAGAAAAATTTCGGGAAGTCCGATTCGCCTGCTGGAATTACCGCACGGGCTGGACACCTCGCTCCGACGAATCGGTTTTTTCCATTTTTTTTGAAAAATAAATTTTTGTAATTTTTTTTAATGTTAAAAACGTTAATAAACATCATGTTTACGCATGGATTAAACATTGAAATAATTTTAAAACGCTTATTAAAAAAGTTTACTCTTGACCGTGGGACTTAGAAAAATTTCGGGAAGTCCGATTCGCCTGCTGGAATTACCGCACGGCCTGGACAGCTCGCATCGACCGATACATTTTTTCCATTTTCAGTGAAAAAAAAATTTTTGTCAATTTTCTCAACGTTAAAAACGTTAATAAACTGCGTTTTTATGCGTGGATTAAACATTAAAAAAATTTTGAAATATGTGATGAAAAAGTTTACTCTTGACCGTTCGGACTTAGAAAAATTTCGAGTACCTCGGATCGCCTGCTGGAATTACCGCACGGCCTGGACAGCCCGCATCGACCGATACATTTTTTCCATTTTCAGTGAAAAAAAAATTTTTGTCAATTTTCTCAACGTTAAAAACGTTAATAAACTGCGTTTTTATGCGTGGATTAAACATTAAAAAAATTTTGAAATATGTGATGAAAAAGTTTACTCTTGACCGTCGGGACTTAGAAAAATTTCGAGTACCCCGGATCGCCTGCTGGAATTACCGCACGGCCTGGATAGCCCGCATCGACCGATACATTTTTTCCATTTTCAGTGAAAAAAAAATTTTTGTCAATTTTCTCAACGTTAAAAACGTTAATAAACTGCGTTTTTATGCGTGGATTAAACATTAAAAAAATTTTGAAATATGTGATGAAAAAGTTTACTCTTGACCGTCGGGACTTAGAAAAATTTCGAGTACCCCGGATCGCCTGCTGGAATTACCGCACGGCCTGGATAGCCCGCATCGACCGATACATTTTTTCCATTTTCAGTGAAAAAAAAATTTTTGTCAATTTTCTCAACGTTAAAAACGTTAATAAACTGCGTTTTTATGCGTGGATTAAACATTAAAAAAATTTTGAAATATGTGATGAAAAAGTTTACTCTTGACCGTCGGGACTTAGAAAAATTTCGAGTACCCCGGATCGCCTGCTGGAATTACCGCACGGGCTGGACACCTCGCTCCGACGAATCGGTTTTTTCCATTTTTTCCGAAAAATAAATTTTTGTAATTTTTTTTAACGTTAAAAACGTTAATAAACGTCATGTTTACGCATGGATTAAACATTGAAATAATTTTAAAACGCTTATTAAAAAAGTTGGTGTCGACCGTGGGACTTAGAAAAATTTCGGGAAGTCCGATTCGCCTGCTGGAATTACCGCACGGGCTGGACACCTCGCTCCGACGAATCGGTTTTTTCCATTTTTTCCGAAAAATAAATTTTTGTAATTTTTTTTAATGTTAAAAACGTTAATAAACGTCATGTTTACGCATGGATTAAACATTGAAATAATTTTAAAACGCTTATTAAAAAAGTTGGTGTCGACCGTGGGACTTAGAAAAATTTCGGGAAGTCCGATTCGCCTGCTGGAATTACCGCACGGGCTGGACACCTCGCTCCGACGAATCGGTTTTTTCCATTTTTTCCGAAAAATAAATTTTTGTAATTTTTTTTAACGTTAAAAACGTTAATAAACGTCATGTTTACGCATGGATTAAACATTGAAATAATTTTAAAACGCTTATTAAAAAAGTTGGTGTCGACCGTGGGACTTAGAAAAATTTCGGGAAGTCCGATTCGCCTGCTGGAATTACCGCACGGGCTGGACAGCTCGCTCCGACGAATCGGTTTTTTCCATTTTTTCCGAAAAATAAATTTTTGTAATTTTTTTTAACGTTAAAAACGTTAATAAACGTCATGTTTACGCATGGATTAAACATTGAAATAATTTTAAAACGCTTATTAAAAAAGTTGGTGTCGACCGTGGGACTTAGAAAAATTTCGGGAAGTCCGATTCGCCTGCTGGAATTACCGCACGGCCTGGACAGCTCGCTCCGACGAATCGGTTTTTTCCATTTTTTCCGAAAAATAAATTTTTGTAATTTTTTTTAATGTTAAAAACGTTAATAAACGTCATGTTTACGCATGGATTAAACATTGAAATAATTTTAAAACGCTTATTAAAAAAGTTGGTGTCGACCGTGGGACTTAGAAAAATTTCGGGAAGTCCGATTCGCCTGCTGGAATTACCGCACGGGCTGGACACCTCGCTCCGACGAATCGGTTTTTTCCATTTTTTCCGAAAAATAAATTTTTGTAATTTTTTTTAACGTTAAAAACGTTAATAAACGTCATGTTTACGCATGGATTAAACATTGAAATAATTTTAAAACGCTTATTAAAAAAGTTGGTGTCGACCGTGGGACTTAGAAAAATTTCGGGAAGTCCGATTCGCCTGCTGGAATTACCGCACGGGCTGGACAGCTCGCTCCGACGAATCGGTTTTTTCCATTTTTTCCGAAAAATAAATTTTTGTAATTTTTTTTAACGTTAAAAACGTTAATAAACGTCATGTTTACGCATGGATTAAACATTGAAATAATTTTAAAACGCTTATTAAAAAAGTTGGTGTCGACCGTGGGACTTAGAAAAATTTCGGGAAGTCCGATTCGCCTGCTGGAATTACCGCACGGGCTGGACACCTCGCTCCGACGAATCGGTTTTTTCCATTTTTTTTGAAAAATAAATTTTTGTAATTTTTTTTAATGTTAAAAACGTTAATAAACATCATGTTTACGCATGGATTAAACATTGAAATAATTTTAAAACGCTTATTAAAAAAGTTTACTCTTGACCGTGGGACTTAGAAAAATTTCGGGAAGTCCGATTCGCCTGCTGGAATTACCGCACGGCCTGGACAGCTCGCATCGACCGATACATTTTTTCCATTTTCAGTGAAAAAAAAATTTTTGTCAATTTTCTCAACGTTAAAAACGTTAATAAACTGCGTTTTTATGCGTGGATTAAACATTAAAAAAATTTTGAAATATGTGATGAAAAAGTTTACTCTTGACCGTTCGGACTTAGAAAAATTTCGAGTACCTCGGATCGCCTGCTGGAATTACCGCACGGCCTGGACAGCCCGCATCGACCGATACATTTTTTCCATTTTCAGTGAAAAAAAAATTTTTGTCAATTTTCTCAACGTTAAAAACGTTAATAAACTGCGTTTTTATGCGTGGATTAAACATTAAAAAAATTTTGAAATATGTGATGAAAAAGTTTACTCTTGACCGTCGGGACTTAGAAAAATTTCGAGTACCCCGGATCGCCTGCTGGAATTACCGCACGGCCTGGATAGCCCGCATCGACCGATACATTTTTTCCATTTTCAGTGAAAAAAAAATTTTTGTCAATTTTCTCAACGTTAAAAACGTTAATAAACTGCGTTTTTATGCGTGGATTAAACATTAAAAAAATTTTGAAATATGTGATGAAAAAGTTTACTCTTGACCGTCGGGACTTAGAAAAATTTCGAGTACCCCGGATCGCCTGCTGGAATTACCGCACGGCCTGGATAGCCCGCATCGACCGATACATTTTTTCCATTTTCAGTGAAAAAAAAATTTTTGTCAATTTTCTCAACGTTAAAAACGTTAATAAACTGCGTTTTTATGCGTGGATTAAACATTAAAAAAATTTTGAAATATGTGATGAAAAAGTTTACTCTTGACCGTCGGGACTTAGAAAAATTTCGAGTACCCCGGATCGCCTGCTGGAATTACCGCACGGGCTGGACACCTCGCTCCGACGAATCGGTTTTTTCCATTTTTTCCGAAAAATAAATTTTTGTAATTTTTTTTAACGTTAAAAACGTTAATAAACGTCATGTTTACGCATGGATTAAACATTGAAATAATTTTAAAACGCTTATTAAAAAAGTTGGTGTCGACCGTGGGACTTAGAAAAATTTCGGGAAGTCCGATTCGCCTGCTGGAATTACCGCACGGGCTGGACACCTCGCTCCGACGAATCGGTTTTTTCCATTTTTTCCGAAAAATAAATTTTTGTAATTTTTTTTAATGTTAAAAACGTTAATAAACGTCATGTTTACGCATGGATTAAACATTGAAATAATTTTAAAACGCTTATTAAAAAAGTTGGTGTCGACCGTGGGACTTAGAAAAATTTCGGGAAGTCCGATTCGCCTGCTGGAATTACCGCACGGGCTGGACACCTCGCTCCGACGAATCGGTTTTTTCCATTTTTTCCGAAAAATAAATTTTTGTAATTTTTTTTAACGTTAAAAACGTTAATAAACGTCATGTTTACGCATGGATTAAACATTGAAATAATTTTAAAACGCTTATTAAAAAAGTTGGTGTCGACCGTGGGACTTAGAAAAATTTCGGGAAGTCCGATTCGCCTGCTGGAATTACCGCACGGGCTGGACAGCTCGCTCCGACGAATCGGTTTTTTCCATTTTTTCCGAAAAATAAATTTTTGTAATTTTTTTTAACGTTAAAAACGTTAATAAACGTCATGTTTACGCATGGATTAAACATTGAAATAATTTTAAAACGCTTATTAAAAAAGTTGGTGTCGACCGTGGGACTTAGAAAAATTTCGGGAAGTCCGATTCGCCTGCTGGAATTACCGCACGGCCTGGACAGCTCGCTCCGACGAATCGGTTTTTTCCATTTTTTCCGAAAAATAAATTTTTGTAATTTTTTTTAATGTTAAAAACGTTAATAAACGTCATGTTTACGCATGGATTAAACATTGAAATAATTTTAAAACGCTTATTAAAAAAGTTGGTGTCGACCGTGGGACTTAGAAAAATTTCGGGAAGTCCGATTCGCCTGCTGGAATTACCGCACGGGCTGGACACCTCGCTCCGACGAATCGGTTTTTTCCATTTTTTCCGAAAAATAAATTTTTGTAATTTTTTTTAACGTTAAAAACGTTAATAAACGTCATGTTTACGCATGGATTAAACATTGAAATAATTTTAAAACGCTTATTAAAAAAGTTGGTGTCGACCGTGGGACTTAGAAAAATTTCGGGAAGTCCGATTCGCCTGCTGGAATTACCGCACGGGCTGGACAGCTCGCTCCGACGAATCGGTTTTTTCCATTTTTTCCGAAAAATAAATTTTTGTAATTTTTTTTAACGTTAAAAACGTTAATAAACGTCATGTTTACGCATGGATTAAACATTGAAATAATTTTAAAACGCTTATTAAAAAAGTTGGTGTCGACCGTGGGACTTAGAAAAATTTCGGGAAGTCCGATTCGCCTGCTGGAATTACCGCACGGGCTGGACACCTCGCTCCGACGAATCGGTTTTTTCCATTTTTTTTGAAAAATAAATTTTTGTAATTTTTTTTAATGTTAAAAACGTTAATAAACATCATGTTTACGCATGGATTAAACATTGAAATAATTTTAAAACGCTTATTAAAAAAGTTTACTCTTGACCGTGGGGACTTAGAAAAATTCCGGCTTGCACGGATTCGACCACTCTGTTTTTCGGAGTTTCTGAGAAAAATAAATTTTTGTAATTTTTTTCATTATGATTTCTGAGTTCTCCCAGTAGTTTAATGTAAGGATTAAGCATTTAAAAATTTTTAAATCGAATATTAAAAAAGTTTACTCTTGCAATTTTTGGAAAAAAAAAATTCTAAAAAATTTTTCTTTCGGTGGAAACTAACGTTTAATATGTACAATAACGATTTATCGAATAAAAATCGTATGTTAATATATGTTCGAATCGACCATAGTTTCAGCGGCTAAGTACCAGCAGCCCGGCCGGTTGGTCTGTACGCGCGGCAGTTTACCACCATAAGCGCCCGTGCTGAGCGGCCGGCGCCGCGGTCGTCGCGGCCGCCCGTTTGGTTACTATAAGAGAGCACGTCGGTTCGAGCGGACCGGTCGGCGCAGCGGCGGGCGAGCGGCTATTCTACGATCTCGGTCGAGAAGCAGTCGTTCAGCTCCTCGAGGTCCATTCCTCGACTGTTCTGTACCGCGTTCCGTTGCGAATTTTTCTCTACACAGCATGACCACGGGTCGGTGTCTCAGACCGAATGGCCCTTATGTGGTAAGCCCAGAATGTTGGGTTGGATACAACGTATATTCGTTATACTTGTACGACTCTCACATCAACTCTCAGAAACCCAAAAGGGGTTTTCTATCCGAGCGAAAATATATTTTTCGTATACAAAAATTTAATGGCAAAGACCAAACGAAATACTACACACAAAAAGGGGCGACGAACAAAAATTGTTCGAATGAAATATAATATATACATATAAAATTGAGGTGTCCTAAGAGAGAAATACATAAACTAAGAGGTATATATTATAAGAAATATATATTATTTCTGGGCAAAGAAGAGAGAACGAAAAGAAGAGTATGATCTTTAACGCGAGGGCCTCGACATGGGTACGCCTAGCATGGTTCGCGCTTTCTCGATATGTCCAGCATGTTAACGTACGCGGTCTTCGGACTTCGTGCGTTATGTCCGTGCTTACACGATGGAGAGCGCTCGAGCATACGTGCTTACAAACCTGAAAGTCGATGTGACATCCGAGATTCTTTTTCTTCTAAAAAGATCTCGGAGAGATACACGGGAGAGTTTGAAATTTTTGGAGGTCCTCCTGATGTATATGCGCGGATATACCCATGTGGTAATTCGTGCGGAGTTGGTAATCTAATAGTGGAGCGAAATTTACCAACTCGAAAGAGAAGAGAGAAGAGAGTAGAGAGAAGAGAGAGGAGAAAGAGAACTGTCTTAAAGACGAGAAAAAGTATCGTCGATCCGACTCTTAAGGGGAGAGAGTCGGCGACTAAGATATATATATACATACATATTTTTGCTTCGTATGATGAAAATTTACTCGAAGCTCCCTGGTTGATCCTGCCAGTAGTCATATGCTTGTCTCAAAGATTAAGCCATGCATGTCTCAGTACATGCCGTATTAAGGTGAAACCGCGAATGGCTCATTAAATCAGTTATGGTTC
>NW_027475683.1:0-2500 GCF_051020985.1 Nomia melanderi | reverse complement strand
ACTCTCTCGTCGTGGAATCCCCGCGTCGGAGAGTAAAACGCGCGAAGGCTTACTATGAGAGAAGAAATAGTATATGCCGGTGGTTCGCGTGTGTAGGCTCTATACGAAATTGCGATTCAAGAGAGTAGGAAAAGACGCGATGAACCACGATTTCCGTGCGTCTTACGTCTCTCGACGATGGGACGATCCACGCGAAGAGTTGTTACGTGCTCGCGCGAGGTGCGATAGCGTCGATTCGCTTTTCTGTACGGGGAGAAATAGAACGATGAGCTGACTTATCGGGTCTTCGTTGGAATTACCGTCGCTGGCATTGTAAACTCCAGATGACCTTGTGATTCCTTCGTCGGGCACTGGTAAAGGGTGGCGATGATTCGTTCTATAATAGAAATACCCGTCGTAGCGTTTCGGCCTAGTCACCCGCCACGAAACACTCTCTCGTCGTGGAATCCCCGCGTCGGAGAGTAAAACGCCGAAGGCTTACTTATGAAACTTACGTCTCTCGACGATGGGACGATCCACGCGAAGAGTTGTTACGTGCACGCGTATGGTGCGATTGCGTCGATTCGCTTTTCTGTACGGGGAGCAATAGAACGTTGAGTTGACTTATCGGGTCTTCGTTGGAATTACCGTCGCTGGCATTGTAAACTCCAGATGACCTTGTGATTCCTTCGTCGGGCACTGGTAAAGGGTGGCGATGATGCGTTCTATAATAGAAATACCCGTCGTAGCGTTTCTT
Source organism: Nomia melanderi (assembly GCF_051020985.1). Taxonomy (NCBI): domain Eukaryota; kingdom Metazoa; phylum Arthropoda; class Insecta; order Hymenoptera; family Halictidae; genus Nomia; species Nomia melanderi. The sequence goes on along the minus strand of NW_027475683.1, from coordinate 1,764 downwards.
CCGAGTCAACCCGCTCACGAAACACTCTCTCGTCGTGGAATCCCCGCGTCGGAGAGTAAAACGCGAATTCATAGTATGGAAACTTACGTCTCTCGACGATGGGACGATCCACGCGAAGAGTTGTTACGTGCACGCGTATGGTGCGATTGCGTCGATTCGCTTTTCTGTACGGGGAGTAATAGAACGTTGAGTTGACTTATCGGGTCTTCGTTGGAATTACCGTCGCTGGCATTGTAAACTCCAGATGACCTTGTGATTCCTTCGTCGGGCACTGGTAAAGGGTGGCGATGATGCGTTCTATAATAGAAATACCCGTCGTAGCGTTTCTTCCGAGTCAACCCGCTCACGAAACTCTCTCTCGTCGTGGAATCCCCGCGTCGGAGAGTAAAACGCGAATTCATACTATGAAAACTTACGTCTCTCGACGATGGGACGATCCACGCGAAGAGTTGTTTACGTGCACGCGTATGGTGCGATTGCGTCGATTCGCTTTTCTGTACGGGGAGAAATAGAACGTTGAGTTGACTTATCGGGTCTTCGTTGGAATTACCGTCGCTGGCATTGTAAACTCCAGATGACCTTGTGATTCCTTCGTCGGGCACTGGTAAAGGGTGGCGATGATGCGTTCTATAATAGAAATACCCGTCGTAGCGTTTCTTCCGAGTCAACCCGCTCACGAAACTCTCTCTCTCGTCGTGGAATCCCCGCGTCGGAGAGTAAAACGCCGAAGGCTTACTATGAAACTTACGTCTCTCGACGATGGGACGATCCACGCGAAGAGTTGTTACGTGCACGCGTATGGTGCGATTGCGTCGATTCGCTTTTCTGTACGGGGAGTAATAGAACGTTGAGTTGACTTATCGGGTCTTCGTTGGAATTACCGTCGCTGGCATTGTAAACTCCAGATGACCTTGTGATTCCTTCGTCGGGCACTGGTAAAGGGTGGCGATGATTCGTTCTATAATAGAAATACCCGTCGTAGCGTTTCTTCCGAGTCAACCCGCTCACGAAACTCTCTCTCGTCGTGGAATCCCCGCGTCGGAGAGTAAAACGCGAATTCATAGTATGGAAACTTACGTCTCTCGACGATGGGACGATCCACGCGAAGAGTTGTTACGTGCACGCGTATGGTGCGATTGCGTCGATTCGCTTTTCTGTACGGGGAGCAATAGAACGTTGAGTTGACTTATCGGGTCTTCGTTGGAATTACCGTCGCTGGCATTGTAAACTCCAGATGACCTTGTGATTCCTTCGTCGGGCACTGGTAAAGGGTGGCGATGATTCGTTCTATAATAGAAATACCCGTCGTAGCGTTTCTTCCGAGTCAACCCGCTCACGAAACTCTCTCTCGTCGTGGAATCCCCGCGTCGGAGAGTAAAACGCGAATTCATACTATGAAAACTTACGTCTCTCGACGATGGGACGATCCACGCGAAGAGTTGTTTACGTGCACGCGTATGGTGCGATTGCGTCGATTCGCTTTTCTGTACGGGGAGAAATAGAACGTTGAGTTGACTTATCGGGTCTTCGTTGGAATTACCGTCGCTGGCATTGTAAACTCCAGATGACCTTGTGATTCCTTCGTCGGGCACTGGTAAAGGGTGGCGATGATGCGTTCTACAATAGAAATACCCGTCGTAGCGTTTCTTCCGAGTCAACCCGCTCACGAAACTCTCTCTCGTCGTGGAATCCCCGCGTCGGAGGGTAAAACGCGATATATAATAGTATATGCCAGTGGTTCGCGCGCGTCGTCTCTGAGATACG
>NW_027475682.1:0-35219 GCF_051020985.1 Nomia melanderi | reverse complement strand
GAACTAATAAAACTATATAAAACTATATAAAACTATATAAAACTGTCTGAAACTGTATAAAACTATATAAACTATATAAAACTATATAAAACTATATAAAACAATATAAAACTATATAAAATTATATAAAACTATATAAAACAATATAAAACTGTCTGAAACTGTATAAAACTATACAAACTATATAAAACTATATAAAACTATATAAAACTATATAAAACTGTCTGAAACTGTATAAAACTATACAAACTATATAAAACTGTATCAAACAATATAAAACTATATAAAACTATATAAAACTATATAAAACAAATAAAACTATATAAAACTATGTAAAACTATATCAAACTATATAAAACAATATAAAACTATACAAAACTAACAAAACTATGTAAAACTACACAAAACTATATAAAACTAATAAAACTATATAAAACTATATAAAACTATATAAAACTATATAAAACTCTATAAAACTATATAAAACAATATAAAGCTAACAAAACTATATAAAACTATGTAAAACTATATAAAACTATACAAAACTATATAAAGCTAATAAAACTATGTAAAACTATATAAAACTATATAAAACTATATAAAACTAATAAAACTATATAAAACTATATAAAACTATATAAAACTATATAAAACTATATAAAGCTATATAAAACTATATAAAACTATATCAAACTATATAAAACTATATAACTATATAAAACTGTATAAAACTATATAAAACCATATAGAACTATATAACTCTGTATAAAACTATATATAAAAATATGTACAGCTATATAACGCTATATAAAGCTATGTAGAACTATATAAAACTATATAAAACTAACAGAACTATATAAAACTATATAAAACTATATAAAACTATATAAAACAATATAAAACTGTCTGAAACTGTATAAAACTATACAAACTATATAAAACTATATAAAACTATATAAAACTATATAAAACTGTCTGAAACTGTATAAAACTATACAAACTATATAAAACTATATAAAACTATATAAAACTATATAAACCATATAAAAATATTGAAAACTATATAAAACTGTATCAAACAATATAAAACTATATAAAACTATATAAAACTATATAAAACAAATAAAACTATATAAAACTATGTAAAACTATATCAAACTATATAAAACAATATAAAACTATACAAAACTAACAAAACTATATAAAACTATATAAAACTATATAAAACTGTCTGAAACTGTATAAAACTATATAAACTATATAAAACTATATAAAACTATACAAAAGTATATAAAACTATATAAAACTATATAAAACTTTATAAAACTATATAAAACTATATAACTATATAAAACTGTATAAAACTATATAAAACCATATAGAACTATATAACACTGTATAAAACTATATATAAAAATATGTAAAACTATATAAAGCTATATAAAGCTATGTAGAACTATATAAAACTATATAAAACTAACAGAACTATATAAAACTATATAAAACTATATAAAACTATATAAAACTATTTAAAACTATATAAAACTATGTAACACTATATGAAACTATATAAAACTATATAAAACTACACAAAACTATATAAAACTAATAAAACTATATAAAACTATATAAAACTATATAAAACTCTATAAAACTATATAAAACAATATAAAGCTAACAAAACTATATAAAACTATGTAAGACTATATAAAACTATACAAAACTATATAAAGCTAATAAAACTATGTAAAACTATATAATAGTATATGAAACTATATAAAACTATATAAAACTATATAAAACTATATAAAACTATATAAAACTAATAAAACTAATAAAACTATATAAAACTATATAAAACTATATAAAACTATTTAAAACTATGTAACACTATATGAAACTATATAAATCTATATAAAACTACACAAAACTATATAAAACTAATAAAACTATATAAAACTATATAAAACTATATAAAACTCTATAAAACTATATAAAACAATATAAAGCTAACAAAACTATATAAAACTATGTAAAACTATATAAAACTATACAAAACTATATAAAGCTAATAAAACTATGTAAAACTATATAATAGTATATGAAACTATATAAAACTATATAAAACTATATAAAACTATATAAAACTATATAAAACTAATAAAACTAATAAAACTATATAAAACTATATAAAACTATATAAAACTATATAAAACTCTATAAAACTATATAAAACTATATAAAACTATGTAAAACTATATAAAACTATATAGAACCATATACAACTATATAAAACGAATAAAACTATATAAAACTATATAGTACTATATAAAACTATTTAAAACTATCAAAATTATAGAAAATATATAAAACTATATAAAACTATATAAAGCTATATAAAACTATATAAAACTATATCAAACTATATAAAACTATATAACTATATAAAACTGTATAAAACTATATAAAACCATATAGAACTATATAACTCTGTATAAAACTATATATAAAAATATGTACAACTATATAAAGCTATATAAAGCTATGTAGAACTATATAAAACTATATAAAACTAACAGAACTATATAAAACTATATAAAACTATATAAAACTATATAGAACTATATAGAACTATATAACACTGTATAAAACTATATAAAACTATATAAAAACTATATAAAACTATATAAAACTATATAGAGCTAATAAAACTATGTAAAACTATATAAAACTAATAAAACTATGACACACTACATAGTGCTAAATAAAACTATGTAAAACTATATAATTCTATTAAAACTATGTAAAAATATATAACTAATAAAACTATACAAGACTATATAATACTATATAAAACTATATAAAACTATAAAGCGCTAATAAAACTGTTGCGTCGCTAAACCTCTTTAGGAGGGTTATTGAGACACCTTCTGCGAGGCACATTGGAGCCCTGAATATTTTTTTACCATAGCAGAAATAAAAGCCCAAGGAACCATTACTTCAATAATTTAGTCGTATTTGCTTCGGCACGTTTTGCCAGTTTTGTAGATTTACCATAACTTTAACTTACATCTGTTTGCCAGAAGTCGAGGCGATCCTTGGTTTTATTACTCGCTATGGTCAGTGTTAAGAACGTTCAAGACCCTTGCGTGGGTCACCCAGGGGCTGCAATCGGCAACCCCTCCAGATCACCGGTTGAGTCCCACTCGGACAAAGTTTGTACTCCCCTACCAAAAAAGGTTTATAAAAACCCACGCAAGGTACCGAGTAGAGACAAGAAACATTTGGAACGAGACACAAGAAACATTTGGAACTAGACTAGAAACATTTGGAACGAGACACACAAGAAACATTTGGAACTAGACACACAAGAAACATTTGGAACAAGACACAAGACGGAACATAGACGTCGTTGTATACTCTCGCCGCTGACGATTATTATTGAACTAAGCAAAAATAAACACTAAAGTATTCTTCACTGAAGTAATTAGATACAGTCCACTTTCCAAACAGTTCGCACAAAGTTAAGTCGGCGTGCGACGTACGGGTTTCCCTATAAGATTTTCGAATAGAAAACGCGTACACAACATTTGGTCCTTCGAGCCGGATCTATTGCAAAGAGTTCGGAGAACTTCAGTGAGAAAAAATAAGTGTATAGTGCAGTAAACAACAAGTTACGTGCAAGTTCAATAATACCACGGAAACTCCAACGGGTTTCATACATTGGATCTTAGCCTCTGTACAAGGAGGGCAGATCAACAGCAACACCGTAGGACCACGCGTCGCCGGAGAAGCTGAGACATTCATAAGCAGCCGCATCGGACACCTCGAGCAAGGAAGCAGCCATATTTGGACACCTTAAGCGAGGAAGCAGCCATCGGACCGTGAATAATCAAGGATCACAGATCGACGAATCATCAGCACATCAGACCGTCAGGGCAGAGCAGCAGTATCATCGCAGTGGACATCTCAGTCAAGGAAACAGCCGTTCGAACGAGAAAGGATTCACGAGCTGTATTAGACACTGCAAACGCCGGTAGGGTGAGTCCACGAATCACCACATTCCAACCCACCTTCCCGTATTAGATAGCATCGATCTCGTTTATTTTCGTTGAATTATCGTTATCATTGCGACATGGCTAATCCACAAGAATCGACACAATTGAAGGGTCTTAAGAGACAGAGGAGATCAATTAAGGGACAATTGACGCGTATCGAGAATTATGTAAATGAGGGAGTACATTCCAATATTCATGAATTTCAAGTTCGTAAGGAAAGGGTAAACGAATTATTCAAAATATTGATTTGACGGAGTACAATCAAATATAGAATTAGAAGACGAAGTCTCAGATCATGAGCTTGAACGGGAACAATTCGAACGTAGTTATTTTACAGTCATTAGTTCAATAACCGTCAATTCAAGGATTACAATCTTCCGGTACGTCGACAAATACTCTTAGAGCCACCGATTCGCCAAGCACAATAACAGTACGACAGAGGCGCCTTTTACCAAAATAGAATCAAACCTTATAACGGGGACCCAACTGAATGGCAGTTAGCTTTATGATACATTTAAAACATTGGTCCACGATAATCCCGACCTACCCGCGGTTCAGAAGTTTCATTTGTTAAAGAATGCGCTGCGTGGGGAAATAGTATCGGTAATTTCAACCTTAAATGCCTCCGAACCCAACTACCTGGTAGCTTGGGATTTACTTCAAAAACGGTGCAATAAACCGCGGCAAATAGTGCACGCTCATTTAAAGGACACAACAGAACGAGATGTAGACGGTCGGTATTGGGTTAGGCTTCCATTCAATGAAAGGCGACAGATATTAGGTAGTTCACGAGAAATAGCATTACGGAGATTTGACGCATTAGAACGGAAAATACATTTAGATAAGGGTCTGTTAAAGGGTTACACAGAATTCTTAAGGGAATATGAGCAGTTAGGGCACATGACCCAAGTCAACGGAAACGAGGCAGCCGACGTTTTTTACCTGCCGCACCACGCGGTAATAAAGGAAGCGAGTGAGACGACAAGGGTTCGCGTAGTATTCGACGCCTCCGCGAAAACCTCCACCGGTATTTCGTTAAATGATACACTATTAAATAGGCCTCAGTTACAACAGAGTTTATACAAAATATTTCTCCGATTCCGGTCTCACACGTATGTATTAACAGCAGATATTGAGAAGATGATTCGCCAGATTAGATTACACCCTGAGGACAGAATCTACCAACGCATCTTATGGCGTGAATCACCAGACAAACCAATTAGGACGTTTCAATTAAACACAGTAACATACGGAACAACATCAGCTCCATTCTTAGCAGTACGTTGTTTGCAACAGTTAGCAGACAACGAACGCGACAAATTCCCCATAGCAGTCGGAATTTTTAAAAGAGACTTTTACATGGACGACTTGATAACCGGGGTTGAGACTCGCGAATTAGCTTTAAAATTAAGAAATCAAGCAATCGGGTTAGCAAGGCTAGGAGGGTTTAATTTAAGACAGTGGACCTCGAATGATGAATTTTTAGTTAAGGGTTTAGAATTAGGAAACCACGAGTGCACTATTTCATTAGACATAAACGAAACAAGAAAGGCATTAGGTATTAGTTGGAAAACCCATACAGACGAAATTATGTATATCATAAAGACCACGGGAGATGTTCGGCCGACCAAGCGTTCAATCTTATCGCAGATTGCGCAATTGTTCGATCCGTTAGGGTTATTAGGGCCAGTAATAGTTCGCGCAAAAATAATTATGCAGGTACTATGGAAGGCACATCTAAGCTGGGATGAGTCTGTCCCTCAATCGCTGGAAACAATGTGGATAGACTTTAAGAGGGAATTACCACAATTAAATGAGTTTGTAATACCTAGGGCAACGGTGCTCAAACACTCAGTGGCAATACAACTGCTCGGATTCGCCGACGCTAGTGAGGCTGCATACGGTGCATGTCTCTATTTACGCTCCGTTAATAAAGAAGGCAGATGTAACGCTAGCTTAGTATGCGCAAAATCTAGAATCACCCCTGTAAAAACCATTTCGTTACCGCGATTAGAATTATGTGCTGCTAAATTATTAGCCGACCTGACCAAGGAGACCATCGAGGCCTTAAGCCATCTTAAAATAGAAAAGGTTTTATTATGGTCCGATTCGACGGTTACACTACACTGGATTAAGACACCACCGCACACTCTAAAAACATTTATCGCAAATCGGGTTAGTGAAATTCAAAGGCAGACCGAAATTCATAATTGGTATCATATTGCTAGTCTGGAAAATCCAGCTGACTATATATCCCGCGGTCAAACACCAACGCAGCTCCTTAACAACCAACAATGGTTAAAGGGTCCGCATTGGCTTTCCCAGGCCGAAGAAACATGGCCTTTCGTCAAACTACCAGTTATCGAGATTCCAGAACAACGAGAATTTAAAACGTTAATGGCAACTATCGATACATCCGAATTTGTAAATAGATTTTCCTCGATAAAATGTGTGAATTGCTTTAGGGCTAATCCCAAGCTACCTGCGTACGTTATGGGTAACCTACAGAAGGACCGTGTGACCCAGGCACGTCCATTTGAAAACGCAGGTATAGACTATTGTGGGCCATTTTCTCCTAAGAAAAAAAAAAAAAAAAAAAAAAAAAACAATATAGAAATTTAAAAACAATGAAGGGTTACGGGGTTATATTTATATGTTTGTTACAAGGGCGACGCATTTAGAACTAGTCACAGATTTAACTACGGAAGCGTGTATAGCCGCGATAAAACGTTTCTTCGCAAGGAGGCCATGTTCACCTACGAACAATTCAATCGTATTATGATCGAAATCGAAGCTATATTAAATTTCCGCCCGCTGACACCCTTATCCTCCGATCCCAACGACTTTACCGCCTTAACCCCTGCGCATTTCCTGATTGGTGGTTCACTACAAGCACTACCGGAGTACGAGTGGACCGATACACAAACCAACAGACTGTCAATTGTATTTATCGCATTACTATTAGCATTGTCCATATTGTAATTTTGTTGAACGTAACCGTTCAAGGGGGCCGGTGTGTTGCGTCGCTAAACCTCTTTAGGAGGGTTATTGAGACACCTTCTGCGAGGCACATTGGAGCCCTGAATATTTTTTACCATAGCAGAAATAAAAGCCCAAGGAACCATTACTTCAATAATTTAGTCGTATTTGCTTCGGCACGTTTTGCCAGTTTTGTAGATTTACCATAACTTTAACTTACATCTGTTTGCCAGAAGTCGAGGCGATCCTTGGTTTTATTACTCGCTATGGTCAGTGTTAAGAACGTTCAAGACCCTTGCGTGGGTCACCCAGGGGCTGCAATCGGCAACCCCCTCCAGGATCACCGGTTGAGTCCCACTCGGACAAAGTTTGTACTCCCCTACCAAAAAAGGTTTATAAAAACCCACGCAAGGTACCGAGTAGAGACAAGAAACATTTGGAACGAGACACAAGAAACATTTGGAACTAGACTAGAAACATTTGGAACGAGACACACAAGAAACATTTGGAACTAGACACACAAGAAACATTTGGAACAAGACACAAGACGGAACATAGACGTCGTTGTATACTCTCGCCGCTGACGATTATTATTGAACTAAGCAAAAATAAACACTAAAGTATTCTTCACTGAAGTAATTAGATACAGTCCACTTTCCAAACAGTTCGCACAAAGTTAAGTCGGCGTGCGACGTACGGGTTTCCCTATAAGATTTTCGAATAGAAAACGCGTACACAACAAAAACTATATAAAACTATATAAAACTATATATAACTAATAAAACTATATAAAACTATATGAAATTCTATAAAACTATATAAAACTATATAAAAGTAACAAAACTATGTAAAACTATATAAAACTATACAATACTATATAAAATTAATAAAACTATATAAAACTATATAGTACTATATAAAACTATATAAAACTCTATAAAACTATAAAAAACTATATAAAACAATACAAAACTAACAAAACTATATAAAATTATATAAAACTATACAAAACTAACAAAACTATATAAAACTATATAAAACTATATAAAACTATACAAAACTAACAAAACTATATAAAACTATATAAAACTATATAAAACTTTAGAAAACAATACAAAACTAACAAAACTATATGAAATTATATAAAACTATATAAAACTAACAAAACTAAATAAAACTATGTAAAACTCTATAAAACTATATAACACTATATAAATCTATATAAAACTATATAAAACTATTTAAAACTATATAAAACTATATAAAACTATATAAAACTATATAAAAATATACAAAACTAACAAAACTATATAAACCTATATAAAACTCTATAGAACTAATAAAACTATATGAAACTATATAAAACTATATAAAGCTGTATAAAACTATGGAGAACTATATATAACTATATAAAGATGTATAATACTATATAAAAAAAAGTATATAAAGCTGTAATAAAACTAATAAAACTACTAAATCTATATAAAACCATATGAAACTGTATAAAACTATATGAAACTATATAAAACTGTCTGAAACTGTATAAAACTATACAAACTACATAAAACTATATAAAACTATATAAAACAATATAAAACTATATAAAACTATATAAAACTATATAAAACTATATAAAACTATATAAAACTATATAAAACTATATAAAACTATATAAAACTATTTAAAACTATATAATACTATATAAAACTAATAAAACTATATAAAACTATATAAAACTATACAATACTGTCTGAAACTGTATAAAACTATATAAACTATATAAAACTATATAAAACTATATAAAACAATATAAAACTGTCTGAAACTGTATAAAACTATACAAACTATATAAAACTATATAAAACTATATAAAACTATATAAAACTGTCTGAAACTGTATAAAACTATACAAACTATATAAAACTATATAAAACTATATAAAACTATATAAACCATATAAAAATATTGAAAACTATATAAAACTGTATCAAACAATATAAAACTATATAAAACTATATAAAACTATATAAAACAAATAAAACTATATAAAACTATGTAAAACTATATAAAACTATATAAAACAATATAAAACTATACAAAACTAACAAAACTAACAAAACTATATAAAACTATATAAAACTATATAAAACTATATAAAACTATAGAAAACTATATAAAACTGTATAAAACTATATAAAACTATGTAAAACTATATAAAACTATATAAAACTATATAAAACTATATAAAACTATATAAAACTATATAAAACTATATAAAACTATTTAAAACTATATAATACTATATAAAACTAATAAAACTATATAAAACTATATAAAACTATACAAAACTGTCTGAAACTGTATAAAACTATATAAACTATATAAAACTATATAAAACTATATAAAACAATATAAAACTATATAAAATTATATAAAACTATATAAAACTATATAAAACTATATAAAACTGTATAAAACTGTATAAAACTATATAAAACTATATAAAGCTGTATAAAACTATGGAGACCTATATATAACTATATAAAGATGTATAATACTATATAAAACTATATAAAACTATAATAAAACTAATAAAACTAATAAATCTCTATAAAACCATATAAAACTGTATAAAACTATATAAAACTATATAAAACTGTCTGAAACTGTATAAAACTATACAAACTATATAAAACTATATAAAACTATATGAAACTATATAAAACCATATAAAAATATTTAAAACTATATAAAACTGTATCAAACTATACAAAACTATATAAAACTATATAAAACTATATAAAACTTTATAAAACTATATAAAACTATATAACTATATGAAACTGTATAAAACTATATAAAACCATATAGAACTATATAACACTGTATAAAACTATATATAAAAATATATAAAACTATATAAAACTATATAAAACTATATAAAACTATATAAAACTATATAACTATATAAAACTGTATAAAACTATATAAAACTATACAAAACTAACAAAACTATATAAACATATATAAAACTCTATAGAACTATATAAAACTATATACAACTATAAAAAACTGTATAAAACTCTATAAAACCATATAAAACTATATAAAACTCTATAGAACTATAGAAAACTATATAAAACTATACAAAAGTATATAAAACTATATAAAACTATATAAAACTATATAAAACTATATAAAACTATTTAAAACTATATAACTATATAAAACTGTATAAAACTATATAAAACCATATAGAACTATATAACACTATATAAAACTATATAAAGCTATACAAAAGTATATAAAACTATAGAAAACTATATAAAACTATATAAATCTATATAAAACTATATAAAACTAACAAGACTATATAAAACTATATAAAACTATACAAAACTATATAAAACTATATAAAACTATATAAAACTATATAAAACTATAAAAATCTATTTAAAACTATATAATACTAACAAAACTATATAAAACTCTATAAAACTGTACAAAATTATATTAAACGAAAAAACTATATAAAACTGTATAGTACTATATAAAACTATATAAAACTATATAGTACTATATAAAACTCTATAAAACTATATAAAACTATACAAAACTAACAAAACTATATAAAACTATATAAAACTATATAAAACTATATAAAACTATATAAAACTCTATAAAACTATATAAAACTAATAAAACTAATAAAACTATATAAAACTATATAAAACTATATAAAACTATATAAAACTATATAAAACTATACGACTATATAAAACTGTATAAAACTATATAAAACTATATAGAACTATATTACTCTGTATAAAACTATATATAAAAATATGTAAAACTATATAAAACTATATAAAACTATATAAAGCTAATAAAACAATGTAAAACTATATAATACTATATGAATCTATATAAAACTATATAAAACTATATAAAACTATATAAAACTATTTAAAACTATATAAAACTAACAAAACTATAAAAAACTATTTAAAACTATATAAAACTAACAAAACTATATAAAACTCTATAAGACGGTATAAAACTATATAAAACTATATAAAACTAATAAAACTATATAAAACTAGATAAAACTATATAAAACTCTATAAAACTATATAAAACTATATAAAACTAACAAAACTATATAAAACTATGTAAAACTATAAAAAACTATATAGAACCATAAAAAACTGTATAAAACTATATAAAACGAATAAAACTATATAAAACTATTTAGTACTATATGAAGCTATATAAAACTATATAGTACTATATAAAACTCTATAAAACTATATAAAACTATACAAAACTAACAAAACTATATAAAGCTATATAAAACTATATAAAACTATACAAAACTAACAAACTATATAAAACTATATAAAACTATATAAAACTATATAAAACTATATAAAACTATATAAAACTATACAAAACTAACAAAACTATATAAAACTATATAAAACTCTATAAAACTATATAAAACTATATAAAACTAACAAAACTATATAAAACTACGTTAAACTATAAAAAAACTATATAGAACCATAAAAAACTGTATAAAACTATATAAAACGAATAAAACTATATAAAACTATTTAGTACTATATGAAACTATATAAAACTATATCGTACTATATAAAACTCTATAAAACTATATAAAACTATACAAAACTAACAAAACTATATAAAACTATATAAAACTATATAAAACTATATAAAACTATACAAAACTAACAAAACTATATAAAACTATATAAAACTATATAAAACTATATAAAACTATATAAAACTATATAAAACTATACAAAACTAACAAAACTATATAAAACTATATAAAACTATATAAAACTATATAAAACTATACAAAACTAACAAAACTATATAAAACTATATAAAACTATATAAAACTATATAAAACTCTGTGAAACTATATAAAACTATATAAAACTATATAAAACTATATAAAACTAATAAAACTATATAAAACTATATAAATCTATATAAAACTCTATAGAACTATAGAAAACTATGTAAAAATAACAAGCTATATAAAACTATTTAAAACTCTATAGAACTATATAAAGCTATATAAAACTATATAAACCTATATAAAACTCTATAGAACTATATAAAACTATATAAAACTATATAAAACTATGTAAAATAATATAACACTATATAAAACAAAATAAAAATATATAAAACTATATAAAACTAACAAAACTATATAAAACTATATAAAACTAATTAAAACTATATAGAACTATATAAAACTAACAAAACTATAGAAACCTATATAAAACTCTATAGAACTATATGAAACTATATAAAACTATATAAAACTATGTAAAACTATATAAAACTATGTAAAACTATATAAAACTATATTAAACTAACAAAACTATATAAACCTATATAAAACTCTATAGAACTAAATAAAACTATACAAAACTAACAAAACTATATAAAACTATATAAAACTATATAAAACTCTATAAAACTATATAAAACTATATAAAACTGGTATAAAACTATTTAAAACTATACAAAACTAACAAAACTATATAAAACTATATAAAACTATATAAAACTATATAAAACTATACAAAACTAACAAAACTATATAAAACTATATAAAACTATATAAAACTATATAAAACTCTGTGAAACTATATAAACTATATAAAACTATATAAAACTATATAAAACCTAATAAAACTATATAAAACTATATAAATCTATATAAAACTCTATAGAACTATAGAAAACTATGTAAAAATAACAAAGCTATATAAAACTATTTAAAACTCTATAGAACTATATAAAGCTATATAAAACTATATAAACCTATATAAAACTCTATAGAACTATATAAAACTATATAAAACTATATAAAACTATGTAAAATAATATAACACTATATAAAACAAAATAAAAATATATAAAACTATATAAAACTAACAAAACTATATAAAACTATATAAAACTAATTAAAACTATATAGAACTATATAAAACTAACAAAACTATATAAACCTATATAAAACTCTATAGAACTATATGAAACTATATAAAACTATATAAAACTATGTAAAACTATATAAAAACTATGTAAAACTATATAAAACTATATTAAACTAACAAAACTATATAAACCTATATAAAACTCCTATAGAACTAAATAAAACTATACAAAACTAACAAAACTATATAAAACTATTATAAAACTATATAAAACTCTATAAAACTATATAAAACTATATAAAACTGTATAAAACTATTTAAAACTATATAAAACTAACAAAACTATAAAAACTATTTAAAACTATATAAACTAACAAAAACTATATAAAACTCTATAAGACGGTATAAAACTATATAAAACTATATAAAACTAATAAAACTATATAAAACTAGATAAAACTATATAAAACTCTATAAAACTATATAAAACTATATAAAACTAACAAAACTATATAAAACTATGTAAAACTATAAAAAACTATATAGAACCATAAAAAACTGTATAAAACTATATAAAACGAATAAAACTATATAAAACTATTTAGTACTATATGAAGCTATATAAAACTATATAGTACTATATAAAACTCTATAAACTATATAAAACTATACAAAACTACAAAACTATATAAAGCTATATAAAACTATATAAACTATACAAAACTAACAAAACTATATAAAACTATATAAAACTATATAAAACTATATAAAACTATATAAAACTATATAAAACTATACAAAACTAACAAAACTATATAAAACTATATAAAACTCTATAAAACTATATAAAACTATATAAAACTAACAAACTATATAAAACTACGTTAAACTATAAAAAACTATATAGAACCATAAAAAACTGTATAAAACTATATAAAACGAATAAAACTATATAAAACTATTTAGTACTATATGAAACTATATAAAACTATATAGTACTATATAAAACTCTATAAAACTATATAAAACTATACAAAACTAACAAAACTATATAAAACTATATAAAAACTATATAAAACTTTATAAAACTATACAAAACTAACAAAACTATTATAAAACTATATAAAACTATATAAAACTATATAAAACTATATAAAACTATATAAAACTATGCCAAAACTAACAAAACTATATAAAACTATATAAAACTATATAAAACTATATAAAACTATACAAAACTAAACAAAACTATATAAAACTATATAAAACTATATAAAACTATATAAAACTCTGTGAACTATATAAAACTATATAAAACTATATAAAACTATATAAAACTAATAAAACTATATAAAACTATATAAATCTATATTAAAACTCTATAGAACTATAGAAAACTATGTAAAAATAACAAAGCTATATAAAACTATTTAAAACTCTATAGAACTATATAAAGCTATATAAAAAACTATATAAACCTATATAAAACTCTATAGAACTATATAAAAACTATATAAAACTATATAAAACTATGTAAAATAATATAACACTATATAAAACAAAATAAAAATATATAAAACTATATAAAAACTAACAAAACTATATAAAACTATACTAATTAAAACTATATAGAACTATATAAAACTAACAAAACTATAGAAACCTATATAAAACTCTATAGAACTATATGAAACTATATAAAACTATATAAAACTATGTAAAACTATATAAAACTATGTAAAACTATATAAAACTATATTAAACTAACAAAACTATATAAACCTATATAAAACTCTATAGAACTAAATAAAACTATACAAAACTAACAAAACTATATAAAACTATATAAAACTATATAAAACTCTATAAAACTATATAAAACTATATAAAACTGTATAAAACTATTTAAAACTATACAAAACTAACAAAACTATATAAAACTATATAAAACTATATAAAACTATATAAAACTATACAAAACTAACAAAACTATATAAAACTATATAAAACTATATAAAACTATATAAAACTCTGTGAAACTATATAAAACTATATAAAACTATATAAAACTATATAAAACTAATAAAACTATATTAAAAAACTATATAAATCTATATAAAACTCTATAGAACTATAGAAAACTATGTAAAAATAACAAAGCTATATAAAACTATTTAAAACTCTATAGAACTATATAAAGCTATATAAAACTATATAAACCTATATAAAACTCTATAGAACTATATAAAACTATATAAAACTATATAAAACTATGTAAAATAATATAACACTATATAAAACAAAATAAAATATATAAAACTATATAAACAACTAACAAAACTATATAAAACTATATAAAACTAATTAAAACTATATAGAACTATATAAAACTAACAAAACTATATAAACCTATATAAAACTCTATAGAACTATATGAAACTATATAAAACTATATAAAACTATGTAAAACTATATAAAACTATGTAAAACTATATAAAACTATATTAAACTAACAAAACTATATAAACCTATATAAAACTCTATAGAACTAAATAAAACTATACAAAACTAACAAAACTATATAAAACTATATAAAACTATATAAAACTCTATAAAACTATATAAAACTATATAAAACTGTATAAAACTATTTAAAACTATATAAAACTAACAAAACTATAAAAAACTATTTAAAACTATATAAAACTAACAAAACTATATAAAACTCTATAAGACGGTATAAAACTATATAAAACTATATAAAACTAATAAAACTATATAAAACTAGATAAAACTATATAAAACTCTATAAAACTATATAAAACTATATAAAACTAACAAAACTATATAAAACTATGTAAAACTATAAAAAACTATATAGAACCATAAAAAACTGTATAAAACTATATAAAACGAATAAAACTATATAAAACTATTTAGTACTATATGAAACTATATAAAACTATATAGTACTATATAAAACTCTATAAAACTATATAAAACTATACAAAACTAACAAAACTATATAAAACTATATAAAACTATATAAAACTATATAAAAACTATACAAAACTAACAAAACTATATAAAACTATATAAAACTATATAAAACTATATAAAACTATATAAAACTATATAAAACTATACAAAACTAACAAAACTATATAAAACTATATAAAACTATATAAAACTATATAAAACTATACAAAACTAACAAAACTATATAAAACTATATAAAACTATATAAAACTATATAAAACTCTGTGAAACTATATAAAACTATATAAAACTATATAAAACTATATAAAACTAATAAAACTATATAAAACTATATAAATCTATATAAAACTCTATAGAACTATAGAAAACTATGTAAAAATAACAAAGCTATATAAAACTATTTAAAACTCTATAGAACTATATAAAGCTATATAAAACTATATAAACCTATATAAAACTCTATAGAACTATATAAAACTATATAAAACTATATAAAACTATGTAAAATAATATAACACTATATAAAACAAAATAAAAATATATAAAACTATATAAAACTAACAAAACTATATAAAACTATATAAAACTAATTAAAACTATATAGAACTATATAAAACTAACAAAACTATATAAACCTATATAAAACTCTATAGAACTATATGAAACTATATAAAACTATATAAAACTATGTAAAACTATATAAAACTATGTAAAACTATATAAAACTATATTAAACTAACAAAACTATATAAACCTATATAAAACTCTATAGAACTAAATAAAACTATACAAAACTAACAAAACTATATAAAACTATATAAAACTATATAAAACTCTATAAAACTATATAAAACTATATAAAACTGTATAAAACTATTTAAAACTATATAAAACTAACAAAACTATAAAAAACTATTTAAAACTATATAAAACTAACAAAACTATATAAAACTCTATAAGACGGTATAAAACTATATAAAACTATATAAAACTAATAAAACTATATAAAACTAGATAAAACTATATAAAACTCTATAAAACTATATAAAACTATATAAAACTAACAAAACTATATAAAACTATGTAAAACTATAAAAAACTATATAGAACCATAAAAAACTGTATAAAACTATATAAAACGAATAAAACTATATAAAACTATTTAGTACTATATGAAGCTATATAAAACTATATAGTACTATATAAAACTCTATAAAACTATATAAAACTATACAAAACTAACAAAACTATATAAAGCTATATAAAACTATATAAAACTATACAAAACTAACAAAACTATATAAAACTATATAAAACTATATAAAACTATATAAAACTATATAAAACTATATAAAACTATATAAAACTATACAAAACTAACAAAACTATATAAAACTATATAAAACTCTATAAAACTATATAAAACTATATAAAACTAACAAAACTATATAAAACTACGTTAAACTATAAAAAACTATATAGAACCATAAAAAACTGTATAAAACTATATAAAACGAATAAAACTATATAAAACTATTTAGTACTATATGAAACTATATAAAACTATATAGTACTATATAAAACTCTATAAAACTATATAAAACTATACAAAACTAACAAAACTATATAAAACTATATAAAACTATATAAAACTATATAAAACTATACAAAACTAACAAAACTATATAAAACTATATAAAACTATATAAAACTATATAAAACTATATAAAACTATATAAAACTATACAAAACTAACAAAACTATATAAAACTATATAAAACTATATAAAACTATATAAAACTATACAAAACTAACAAAACTATATAAAACTATATAAAACTATATAAAACTATATAAAACTCTGTGAAACTATATAAAACTATATAAAACTATATAAAACTATATAAAACTAATAAAACTATATAAAACTATATAAATCTATATAAAACTCTATAGAACTATAGAAAACTATGTAAAAATAACAAAGCTATATAAAACTATTTAAAACTCTATAGAACTATATAAAGCTATATAAAACTATATAAACCTATATAAAACTCTATAGAACTATATAAAACTATATAAAACTATATAAAACTATGTAAAATAATATAACACTATATAAAACAAAATAAAAATATATAAAACTATATAAAACTAACAAAACTATATAAAACTATATAAAACTAATTAAAACTATATAGAACTATATAAAACTAACAAAACTATAGAAACCTATATAAAACTCTATAGAACTATATGAAACTATATAAAACTATATAAAACTATGTAAAACTATATAAAACTATGTAAAACTATATAAAACTATATTAAACTAACAAAACTATATAAACCTATATAAAACTCTATAGAACTAAATAAAACTATACAAAACTAACAAAACTATATAAAACTATATAAAACTATATAAAACTATATAAAACTATATAAAACTATATAAAACTATATAAAACTATATAAAACTATATAAAACTATACAAAACTAACAAAACTATATAAAACTATATAAAACTATATAAAACTATATAAAACTATACAAAACTAACAAAACTATATAAAACTATATAAAACTATATAAAACTATATAAAACTCTGTGAAACTATATAAAACTATATAAAACTATATAAAACTATATAAAACTAATAAAACTATATAAAACTATATAAATCTATATAAAACTCTATAGAACTATAGAAAACTATGTAAAAATAACAAAGCTATATAAAACTATTTAAAACTCTATAGAACTATATAAAGCTATATAAAACTATATAAACCTATATAAAACTCTATAGAACTATATAAAACTATATAAAACTATATAAAACTATGTAAAATAATATAACACTATATAAAACAAAATAAAAATATATAAAACTATATAAAACTAACAAAACTATATAAAACTATATAAAACTAATTAAAACTATATAGAACTATATAAAACTAACAAAACTATATAAACCTATATAAAACTCTATAGAACTATATGAAACTATATAAAACTATATAAAACTATGTAAAACTATATAAAACTATTTAAAACTATATAAAACTATATTAAACTAACAAAACTATATAAACCTATATAAAACTCTATAGAACTAAATAAAACTATACAAAACTAACAAAACTATATAAAACTATATAAAACTATATAAAACTCTATAAAACTATATAAAACTATATAAAACTGTATAAAACTAATAAAACTATATAAAACTACATAAAAGTATATAAAACTCTATAAAACTATATAAAACTATATAAAGCTAACAAAACTATATAAAACTGTGTAAAACTATATAAAACTATATAAAACTATATAAAGCTAATAAAACTATGTAAGACTATATAATACTATATAAAACTATATAAAACTATATAAAACTACATAAAACCATACAAAACTATATAAAACTCTATAGAACTATAGAAAACTATATAAAACTAACAAAACTATATAAAACTATTTAAAACCATATAAAACTATATAAAACTATGTAAAACTATATAAAACTATATAAAACTATATAAAACTATATAAAACTATATAAAACTATATAAAACTATATAAAACTATATAAAACCGTCTGTAACTGTACAAAACTATATACACTATATAAAGCTATATAAAACGATACAAAACTATATAAAACTATATAAAACTATATAAAACTAACAAAACTATACAAAACTATGTAAAACTATATAAAACTATATAAGACTATATAAAACTATATAAAACTATATAAAACTATTTAAAACTATATAAAACTAACAAAACTATATAAAACTATGTAAAACTATATAAAACTATATAAAGCTAATAAAACTATGTAAAACTATATAATACTATATAAAACTATATAGAACTATATAGAACCATATAAAACTATATAAAACTATATAAAATGAATAAAACTATATAAAACTATATAGTACTATATAAAACTATATAACACTATATAAAACTTTATAAAACTATATAAAACTATATAAAACTATATAGAACTATATGAAACTATATAAAACTATATAAAACTATATAAAACTATATAAAACTATATAAAACTATATAAAACTACGAAAAGTATATAAAACTATATAGTACTATATAAAACTATATAAAACTATATAAAACTATATAAAACTATGTAAAACTATATAAAACTATATAAAACTATATAAAACTAATAAAACTATATAAAACCATATAGTACTATATAAAACTATATAAAACTATATAAAACTATATAAAACTAATAAAACTATATAAAACTATATATAACTATATAAAACTGTCTGAAACTGTATAAAACTATACAAACTATATAAAACTATATAAAACTATATAAAACTATATAAAACTATATAAAACTATGTAAAACCATATAAAACCATTAAAAACTATATAAAACTATATCAAACTATATAAAACTATATAAAACTATATAAAACTATATAAAACTATATAAAACTATATAAAACTATATAAAACAATATAAAACTATATAAAACTAACAAAACTATATAAAACTATATAAAACTGTAAAAAATTATATTAAACTAAAAAACTATATAAAACTGTATAGTACTATATAAAACTATATAAAACTAATAAAACTATGTAAAACTATATAAAACTATATAAAACTGTCTGAAACTGTATAAAACTATATAAACAATATAAAACTATATAAAACTATTCAAAAGTATATAAAACTATATAAAACTATATAAAACTATATAAAACTATATAAAACTATCTGAAACTGTATAAAACTATATAAACAATATAAAACTATATAAAACTATACAAAAGTATATAAAACTATATAAAACTATATAAAACTATATAAAAGTATATGAAACTATCCAAAACTATATAAAACTAAAGAAAACTATATAAAACTATATAAAACTACATAAAACTATATAAAACTATATAACTATATAAAACTGTATAAAACTATATAAAACCATATAGAACTATATAACACTGTATAAAACTATATAAAGCTGTATAAAACTATGGAGAACTATATATAACTATATAAAGATGTATAATACCATATAAAACTATATAAAGCTATAATAAAACTAATAAAACTAATAAATCTATATAAAACCGTATAAAACTGTATAAAACTATATAAAACTATATAAAACTGTCTGAAACTGTATAAAACTATACAAACTATATAAAACTATATAAAACTATATAAAACCATATAATACTATTTAAAAGTATATAAAACTATATCAAACTATATAAAACTATATAAAACTATATAAAACTATATAAAACTATATAAAACTTTATAAAACTAATAAAACTATATAAAACTATGTAAAACTATAGAAAACTATATAAAACTATATGAAACTATACAAAACTAACAAAACTATATAAAACTATATAAAACTATATAAAACAATATAACACTATATAAAACAAAATAAAACTATATAAAACTAAATAAAACTAACATAACTATCTAAAACTGTATAGTACTATATAAAACTATATAAAACTCTATAAAACTATATAAAACTATATAAAACTATATAAAACTATATAAAACTAATAAAACTATATAAAACTATATAAAACAATATAAAACTGTCTGAAACTGTATAAAACTATATAAACTATATAAAACTATATAAAACTATATAATACAATATAAAACTATATAAAATTATATAAAACTATATAAGACTATGTAAAACTGTATAAAACTATGGAGAACTATATATAACTATATAAAGATGTTTAATACTATATAAAACTATATAAAGCTATAATAAAACTAATAAAACTAATAAATCTATATAAAATCATATAAAACTGTATAAAACTATATAAAACTATATAAAACTGTCTGAAACTGTATAAAACTAGACAAACTATATAAAACAATATAAAACTATATAAAACCATATAATACTATTTAAAAGTATATAAAACTATATCAAACTATATAAAACTATATAAAACTATATAAAACTATATAAAACTTTATAAAACTAATAAAACTATATAAATCTATGTAAAACTATATAAAACTATATAAAACAATATAAAACTGTCTGAAACTGTATAAAACTATATAAACTATATAAAACTATATAAAACTATATAAAACGATATGAGACTATATAAAAT
Source organism: Nomia melanderi (assembly GCF_051020985.1). Classification (NCBI taxonomy): domain Eukaryota; kingdom Metazoa; phylum Arthropoda; class Insecta; order Hymenoptera; family Halictidae; genus Nomia; species Nomia melanderi. Next base: position 13,004 of record NW_027475682.1, on the reverse strand, counting down.
TATATAAAACTATATAAAACTATATAAAACTGTATAAAACTATATAAAACTATATAAAACTATATAAAGCTGTATAAAACCATGGAGAACTATATATAACTATATAAAGATGTTTAATACTATATAAAACTACATAAAGATATAATAAAACTAATAAAACTAATAGATCTATATAAAAACATATAAATCTGTATAAAACTATACAAACTATATAAAACTATATAAAACTATATTAAACCATATAAAACTATTTAAAACTATATAAAACTATATCAAACTATATAAAACTATATAAAACTATATAAAACTATATAAAACTATATAAAACTAATAAAACTATATAAAACTAAATAAAACTAACATAACTATATAAAGCTATATAGTACTATATAAAACTATATAACACTATATAAAACAAAATATAACTATATAAAACTATACAAAACTAACAAAACTATATAAAACTATATAAAACTGTATAAAACTATTTAAAACTATATAAAACTATATAAAACTAACAAAACTATATAAACCTATATAAAACTCTATAGAACTATATGAAACTATATAAAACTATATAAAACTATGTAAAACTATATAAAACTATTTAAAACTATATAAAACTATATTAAACTAACAAAACTATATAAACCTATATAAAACTCTATAGAACTAAATAAAACTATACAAAACTAACAAAACTATATAAAACTATATAAAACTATATAAAACTCTATAAAACTATATAAAACTATATAAAACTGTATAAAACTAATAAAACTATATAAAACTACATAAAAGTATATAAAACTCTATAAAACTATATAAAACTATATAAAGCTAACAAAACTATATAAAACTGTGTAAAACTATATAAAACTATATAAAACTATATAAAGCTAATAAAACTATGTAAGACTATATAATACTATATAAAACTATATAAAACTATATAAAACTACATAAAACCATACAAAACTATATAAAACTCTATAGAACTATAGAAAACTATATAAAACTAACAAAACTATATAAAACTATTTAAAACCATATAAAACTATATAAAACTATGTAAAACTATATAAAACTATATAAAACTATATAAAACTATATAAAACTATATAAAACTATATAAAACTATATAAAACTATATAAAACCGTCTGTAACTGTACAAAACTATATACACTATATAAAGCTATATAAAACGATACAAAACTATATAAAACTATATAAAACTATATAAAACTAACAAAACTATACAAAACTATGTAAAACTATATAAAACTATATAAGACTATATAAAACTATATAAAACTATATAAAACTATTTAAAACTATATAAAACTAACAAAACTATATAAAACTATGTAAAACTATATAAAACTATATAAAGCTAATAAAACTATGTAAAACTATATAATACTATATAAAACTATATAGAACTATATAGAACCATATAAAACTATATAAAACTATATAAAATGAATAAAACTATATAAAACTATATAGTACTATATAAAACTATATAACACTATATAAAACTTTATAAAACTATATAAAACTATATAAAACTATATAGAACTATATGAAACTATATAAAACTATATAAAACTATATAAAACTATATAAAACTATATAAAACTATATAAAACTATATAAAACAACGAAAAGTATATAAAACTATATAGTACTATATAAAACTATATAAAACTATATAAAACTATATAAAACTATGTAAAACTATATAAAACTATATAAAACTATATAAAACTAATAAAACTATATAAAACCATATAGTACTATATAAAACTATATAAAACTATATAAAACTATATAAAACTAATAAAACTATATAAAACTATATATAACTATATAAAACTGTCTGAAACTGTATAAAACTATACAAACTATATAAAACTATATAAAACTATATAAAACTATATAAAACTATATAAAACTATGTAAAACCATATAAAACCATTAAAAACTATATAAAACTATATCAAACTATATAAAACTATATAAAACTATATAAAACTATATAAAACTATATAAAACTATATAAAACTATATAAAACAATATAAAACTATATAAAACTAACAAAACTATATAAAACTATATAAAACTGTAAAAAATTATATTAAACTAAAAAACTATATAAAACTGTATAGTACTATATAAAACTATATAAAACTAATAAAACTATGTAAAACTATATAAAACTATATAAAACTGTCTGAAACTGTATAAAACTATATAAACAATATAAAACTATATAAAACTATTCAAAAGTATATAAAACTATATAAAACTATATAAAACTATATAAAACTATATAAAACTATCTGAAACTGTATAAAACTATATAAACAATATAAAACTATATAAAACTATACAAAAGTATATAAAACTATATAAAACTATATAAAACTATATAAAAGTATATGAAACTATCCAAAACTATATAAAACTAAAGAAAACTATATAAAACTATATAAAACTACATAAAACTATATAAAACTATATAACTATATAAAACTGTATAAAACTATATAAAACCATATAGAACTATATAACACTGTATAAAACTATATAAAGCTGTATAAAACTATGGAGAACTATATATAACTATATAAAGATGTATAATACCATATAAAACTATATAAAGCTATAATAAAACTAATAAAACTAATAAATCTATATAAAACCGTATAAAACTGTATAAAACTATATAAAACTATATAAAACTGTCTGAAACTGTATAAAACTATACAAACTATATAAAACTATATAAAACTATATAAAACCATATAATACTATTTAAAAGTATATAAAACTATATCAAACTATATAAAACTATATAAAACTATATAAAACTATATAAAACTATATAAAACTTTATAAAACTAATAAAACTATATAAAACTATGTAAAACTATAGAAAACTATATAAAACTATATGAAACTATACAAAACTAACAAAACTATATAAAACTATATAAAACTATATAAAACAATATAACACTATATAAAACAAAATAAAACTATATAAAACTAAATAAAACTAACATAACTATCTAAAACTGTATAGTACTATATAAAACTATATAAAACTCTATAAAACTATATAAAACTATATAAAACTATATAAAACTATATAAAACTAATAAAACTATATAAAACTATATAAAACAATATAAAACTGTCTGAAACTGTATAAAACTATATAAACTATATAAAACTATATAAAACTATATAATACAATATAAAACTATATAAAATTATATAAAACTATATAAGACTATGTAAAACTGTATAAAACTATGGAGAACTATATATAACTATATAAAGATGTTTAATACTATATAAAACTATATAAAGCTATAATAAAACTAATAAAACTAATAAATCTATATAAAATCATATAAAACTGTATAAAACTATATAAAACTATATAAAACTGTCTGAAACTGTATAAAACTAGACAAACTATATAAAACAATATAAAACTATATAAAACCATATAATACTATTTAAAAGTATATAAAACTATATCAAACTATATAAAACTATATAAAACTATATAAAACTATATAAAACTTTATAAAACTAATAAAACTATATAAATCTATGTAAAACTATATAAAACTATATAAAACAATATAAAACTGTCTGAAACTGTATAAAACTATATAAACTATATAAAACTATATAAAACTATATAAAACGATATGAGACTATATAAAATTATATAAAACTATATAAAACTATATAAAACTGTATAAAACTATATAAAACTATATAAAACTATATAAAGCTGTATAAAACCATGGAGAACTATATATAACTATATAAAGATGTTTAATACTATATAAAACTACATAAAGATATAATAAAACTAATAAAACTAATAGATCTATATAAAAACATATAAATCTGTATAAAACTATACAAACTATATAAAACTATATAAAACTATATTAAACCATATAAAACTATTTAAAACTATATAAAACTATATCAAACTATATAAAACTATATAAAACTATATAAAACTATATAAAACTATATAAAACTAATAAAACTATATAAAACTAAATAAAACTAACATAACTATATAAAGCTATATAGTACTATATAAAACTATATAACACTATATAAAACAAAATATAACTATATAAAACTATACAAAACTAACAAAACTATATAAAACTATATAAAACTGTATAAAACTATTTAAAACTATATAAAACTATATAAAACTAACAAAACTATATAAACCTATATAAAACTATATAAAACGCTATAGAACTATATAAAACTAACAAAACTATATAAAACTATATAAAACTAACCAAACCATATAAACCTATACAGAACTCTACAGAACTATGTAAAACTATATAAACCTATATAAAACTATAGAAAACAATATAAAACTAACACGACTATATAAAACCATATAAAACTAACAAAACTGTATAAAAGTATATAAAAGCTATATAAAACTATATAAAACTGTAGAGTACTATATAAAACTATATAAAACTCTATAAAACTAACAAAACTATATAAACCTATATAAAACTATATAAAACGCTATAGAACTATATAAAACTAACAAAACTATATAAAACTATATAAAACTAACCAAACCATATAAACCTATACAGAACTCTACAGAACTATGTAAAACTATATAAACCTATATAAAACTATAGAAAACAATATAAAACTAACACGACTATATAAAACCATATAAAACTAACAAAACTGTATAAAAGTATATAAAAGCTATATAAAACTATATAAAACTGTAGAGTACTATATAAAACTATATAAAACTCTATAAAACTATATAAAACCATGTAAAACTATATAAAACTATATAAAACTATATAAAACTATACAAAACTAATAAAACTATATAAAACTATGTAAAACTATATAAAACTATATAGAACCATAAAAATCTGTATAAATCTATATAAAACGAATAAAACTATATAAAACTATATAGTACTATATGAAGCTATATAAAACTACACAAAACTATATAAAATTATATAAAACTGTACAAAACTATATAAAACCATATGAAAATGTATAAAACTCTATAGAACTATAGAAAACTATATAAAACTAACAAAACTATATAAAACTATTTAAAACTATATAAAACTATATAAAACTACCAAAACTATATAAACATATATAAAACTCTATAGAACTATATAAAACTATATAAAACTATATAAAACTATGTAAAACTAGATAAAACTATATAAAACTATTTAAAACTATACAAAACTAATAAAACTATATAAAACTCTATAAAACTATATAAAACTATATAAAACTCTATAAAACTATATAAAACTATATAAAACTCTATAAAACTATATAAAACTATATAAAAGTAACAAAACTATATAAAACTATCTAAAACTATATAAAACTATATAAAACTATATGAAGCTATTAAAACAATGTAAAACTATATAATACTATATAAAACTATATAAAACTATATAAAACTATATAAAACTATATAAAACTATATAAAACTATATAAAAATATTTAAAACTATATAAAACTAACAAAACTATAAAAAACTATTTAAAACTATACAAAACTAACAAAACTATATAAAACTATATAAAACTATATAAAACTATATAAAACTATACAAAACTAACAAAACTATATAAAACTATATAAAACTATATAAAACTATATAAAACTATATAAAACCATATAAAACTATTTAAAACTATATCAAACTATATCAAACTATATAAAACTATATAAAACTATATAAAACTATATAAAACTATATAAAACTAATAAAACTATATAAAACTATGTAAAACTATATAAAACTATATAAAAGTCTATAAAACTATGTAAAACGATATAAAGCTATATAAAACGAAATAAAACTATACAAAACTAACAAAACTATATAAAACTATTTAAAACTATATAAAACTATATAAAACTAATAAAACTATATAAAACTATATAAAACTATATAAAACTATATAAACCTATATAAAACTATATAAAACTATAAAAAACTATATAAAACTATATAAAACTATATAACTATATAAAACTGTATAAAACTATATAAAACCATATAGAACTATATAACACTGTATAAAACTATATATAAAAATATATAAAACTATATAAAGCTATATAAAACTATGTAGAACTATATAAAACTGTATAAAACTGTATAATACTATTTAAAACTATATAAAATTATATAAAACTATATAAAACTATATAAAACTATATAAAACTATATAAAACTATATAAAACTATACAAAACTATATAAAACTAACAAAACTATATAAAACTATATAAAACTATATAAACCTATAAAAAACTATATAAAACTATACAAAACTAACAAAACTATATAAACCTATATAAAACTCTATAGAACTATATAAAACTATATACAACTATATAAAACTGTATAAAACTCTATAAAACCATATAAAACTATATAAAACTCTATAGAACTATATAAAACTATACAAAAGTATTTAAAACTATATAAAACTATATAAAACTATATAAAACTATATAAAACTATATAAAACTATATAAAACTATATAAAACTATATAAAACTATATAAAACTATATAAAACTGTATAAAACTATATAAAACTATATAAAACTATTCAAAACTATATAGTACTATATAAAACTATATAAAACTATATAAAACTATTCAAAACTATATAGTACTATATAAAACTATAAAAAACTACATAAAACCATATAAAAGCATATAAAACTATATAAAACTACAATAAAACTATATAAAACTATACAAAACTATATAAAACTAACAAAACTATATAAAACTATATAAAACTATATAAACCTATATAAAACTATATAAAACTATACAAAACTAACAAAACTATATAAACCTATATAAAACTCTATAGAACTATATAAAACTATATACAACTATATAAAACTGTATAAAACTCTCTAAAACCATATAAAACTATATAAAACTCTATAGAACTATATAAAACTATACAAAAGTATTTAAAACTATATAAAACTATATAAAACTATATAAAACTATATAAAACTATATAAAACTATGTAAAACTATATAAAACTATATAAAACTATATAAAACTATATAAAACTATATAAAACTATATAACTATATAAAACTATACAAAACTATATAAAACTATATAAAACTATATAAAACTATATAAAACTATATAAAACTGTATAAAACTATATAAAACTATATAAAACTAGATAACTATATAAAACTGTATAAAACTATATAAAACCATATAGAACTATATAACACTGTATAAAACTATATATAAAAATATGTAAAACTATATAAAGCTATGTAAAGCTATGTAGAACTATATAAAACTATATAAAACTAACAGAACTATATAAAACTATATAAAAGTATATAAAACTATATAAAACTATATAACACTATATGAAACTATATAAAACTATATAAAACTACACAAAACTATATAAAACTAATAAAACTATATAAAACTATATAAAACCATATAAAACTCTATAAAACTATATAAAACAATATAAAGCTAACAAAACTATATAAAACTGTGTAAAACTATATAAAACTATATAAAACTATATAAAACTATATAAAACTATATAAAACTACATAAAAATATTTAAACCTATATAAAACTATATAAAACTATATAAAACTATATAAAACTATATAAAACTATATAAAACTATATAAAACTATATAAAACTATATAAAACTGTATAAAACTATATAAAACTATATAAAACTAGATAACTATATAAAACTGTATAAAACTATATAAAACCATATAGAACTATATAACACTGTATAAAACTATATATAAAAATATGTAAAACTATATAAAGCTATGTAAAGCTATGTAGAACTATATAAAACTATATAAAACTAACAGAACTATATAAAACTATATAAAAGTATATAAAACTATATAAAACTATATAACACTATATGAAACTATATAAAACTATATAAAACTATATAAAACTACACAAAACTATATAAAACTAATAAAACTATATAAAACTATATAAAACTCTATAAAACTATATAAAACAATATAAAGCTAACAAAACTATATAAAACTGTGTAAAACTATATAAAACTATATAAAACTATATAAAACTATATAAAACTATATAAAACTACATAAAAATATTTAAAACTATATAAAACTATATAAAACTATATAAAACTATATAAAACTAAACAAAACTAAAATAACTATATAAAGCTATATAGTACTATATAAAACTATATAACACTATATAAAACAAAATAAAACTATATAAAACTATATAAAACTAACAAAACTATATAAAACTATATCAAACTGTATAAAACTATTTAAAACTATATAAAACTATATAAAACTAACAAAACTATATAAACCTATAGAAAACACTATAGAACCACATAAAACTATATAAAAGTATATAAAACAATATAAAAATATATAAAACTATATAAAACTATATAAAACTATTGAAACTATATAAAACTATATGAAACTATACAAAACTAACAAAACTATATAAAACTATGTAAAACTATATAAAACTATATGAAACTATATAAAACTATATAAAACTATACTAAACTCTATAAGACTATATAAAACTATATGAAACTATGTAAAACTAACAAAACTATATAAAACTATATGAAACTACACAAAACTAACAAAACTATATTAAACTATATAAAACTATATAAAACTATATAAAACTATATAAAACTATATAAAACTATACAAAACTAACAAAACTATATAAAACTATATAAAACTATATAAAACTATACAAAACAAACAAAACTATACAAAACTATATAAAACTATATAAAACTATATAAAACTATTTAAAACTCTATGAAACTATATAAAACTATATAAAACTATATAAAACTATATAAAACTAATAAAACTATATAAAACTATATAAAACTATATAAAACTCTATAGAACTATAGAAAACTATGTAAAAATAACAAAGCTATATAAAACTATTTAAAACTCTATAGAACTATATAAAGCTATATAAAACTATATAAACCTATATAAAACTCTATAGAACTATATAAAACTATATAAAACTATATAAAACTATGTAAAATAATATAACACTATATAAAACAAAATAAAACTATATAAAACTATATAAAACTAACAAAACTATATAAACCTATATAAAACTCTATAGAACTATATGAAACTATATAAAACTATATAAAACTATGTAAAACTATATAAAACTATGTAAAACTATATAAAACTAAATTAAACTAACAAAACTATATAAACCTATATAAAACTCTATAGAACTAAATAAAACTATACAAAACTAACAAAACTATATAAAACTATGTAAAACTATATAAAACTATATAAAACTCTATAAAACTATATAAAACTATATAAAACTGTATAAAACTAATAAAACTATATAAAACTACATAAAAGTATATAAAACTCTATAAAACTATATAAAACTATATAAAGCTAACAAAACTATATAAAACTGTGTAAAACTATATAAAACTATATAAAACTATATAAAGCTAATAAAACTATGTAAGACTATATAATACTATATAAAACTATATAAAACTATATAAAACTACATAAAACCATACAAAACTATATAAAACTCTATAGAACTATAGAAAACTATATAAAACTAACAAAACTATATAAAACTATTTAAAACCATATAAAACTATATAAATCTAACAAAACTATATAAAACTATGTAAAACTATATAAAACTATATAAAACTATATAAAACTATATAAAACTATATAAAACTATATAAAACTGTCTGTAACTGTACAAAACTATATACACTATATAAAGCTATATAAAACGATATAAAACTATATAAAACTATATAAAACTATATAAAACTATATAAAACTAACAAAACTATATAAAACTATGTAAAACTATATAAAACTATATAAAGCTAATAAAACTATGTAAAACTATATAATACTATATAAAACTATATAGAACTATATAGAACCATATAAAACTATATAAAACTATATAAAATGAATAAAACCATATAAAACTATATAAAACTATATAAAACAATATAAAACTATATAAAACTAACAAAACTATATAAAACTATATAAAACTGTAAAAAATTATATTAAACTAAAAAACTATATAAAACTGTATAGTACTATATAAAACTATATAAAACTCTATAAAACTATATAAAACTATATAAAGCTATATAAAACTATATAAAACTATACAAAACTAACAAAACTATATAAAACTATTTAAAACTATTTAAAACTATATAAAACTAAATAAAACTATATAAAACTATATAAAACTATATAAAACTATATAGAACTATATAAAACTATACAAAAGTATTTAAAACTATATAAAACTATATAAAACTATATAAAACTATATAAAACTATATAAAACTATATAAAACTATATAAAACTATATAAAACTATATAAAACTATATAAAACTATATAAAACTATATAAAACTATATAACTATATAAAACTATATAAAACTATATAAAACTATATAAAACTATATAAAACTATATAAAACTATATAAAACTGTATAAAACTATATAAAACTATATAAAACTAGATAACTATATAAAACTGTATAAAACTATATAAAACCATATAGAACTATATAACACTGTATAAAACTATATATAAAAATATATAAAACTATATAAAGCTATATAAAACTATGTAGCACTGTATAAAACTGTATAAAACTGTATAATACTATTTAAAACTATATAAAATTATATAAAACTATATAAAACTATATAAAACTATACAAAACTATATAAAACTAACAAAACTATATAAAACTATATAAAACTATATAAACCTATATAAAACTATATAAAACTATACAAAACTAACAAAACTATATAAACCTATATAAAACTCTATAGAACTATATAAAACTATATACAACTATATAAAACTGTATAAAACTCTATAAAACCATATAAAACTATATAAAACTCTATAGAACTATATAAAACTATACAAAAGTATTTAAAACTATATAAAACTATATAAAACTATATAAAACTATATAAAACTATATAAAACTATATAAAACTATATAAAACTATATAAAACTATATAAAACTATATAAAACTATATAAAACTATATAACTATATAAAACTATATAAAACTATATAAAACTATATAAAACTATATAAAACTATATAAAACTATATAAAACTGTATAAAACTATATAAAACTATATAAAACTAGATAACTATATAAAACTGTATAAAACTATATAAAACCATATAGAACTATATAACACTGTATAAAACTATATATAAAAATATGTAAAACTATATAAAGCTATGTAAAGCTATGTAGAACTATATAAAACTATATAAAACTAACAGAACTATATAAAACTATATAAAAGTATATAAAACTATATAAAATTATATAACACTATATGAAACTATATAAAACTATATAAAACTTCACAAAACTATATAAAACTAATAAAACTATATAAAACTATATAAAACCATATAAAACTCTATAAAACTATATAAAACAATATAAAGCTAACAAAACTATATAAAACTGTGTAAAACTATATAAAACTATATAAAACTATATAAAACTATATAAAACTATATAAAACTACATAAAAATATTTAAAACTATATAAAACTATATAAAACTATATAAAACTATATAAAACTATATAAAACTATATAAAACTATATAAAACTATATAAAACTGTATAAAACTATATAAAACTATATAAAACTAGATAACTATATAAAACTGTATAAAACTATATAAAACCATATAGAACTATATAACACTGTATAAAACTATATATAAAAATATGTAAAACTATATAAAGCTATGTAAAGCTATGTAGAACTATATAAAACTATATAAAACTAACAGAACTATATAAAACTATATAAAAGTATATAAAACTATATAAAACTATATAACACTATATGAAACTATATAAAACTATATAAAACTACACAAAACTATATAAAACTAATAAAACTATATAAAACTATATAAAACTATATAAAACTCTATAAAACTATATAAAACAATATAAAGCTAACAAAACTATATAAAACTGTGTAAAACTATATAAAACTATATAAAACTATATAAAACTACATAAAAATATTTAAAACTATATAAAACTATATAAAACTATATAAAACTATATAAAACTAAACAAAACTAAAATAACTATATAAAGCTATATAGTACTATATAAAACTATATAACACTATATAAAACAAAATAAAACTATATAAAACTATATAAAACTAACAAAACTATATAAAACTATATCAAACTGTATAAAACTATTTAAAACTATATAAAACTATATAAAACTAACAAAACTATATAAACCTATAGAAAACACTATAGAACCACATAAAACTATATAAAAGTATATAAAACAATATAAAAATATATAAAACTATATAAAACTATATAAAACTATTGAAACTATATAAAACTATATGAAACTATACAAAACTAACAAAACTATATAAAACTATGTAAAACTATATAAAACTATATGAAACTATATAAAACTATATAAAACTATACTAAACTATATAAGACTATATAAAACTATATGAAACTATGTAAAACTAACAAAACTATATAAAACTATATGAAACTACACAAAACTAACAAAACTATATTAAAATATATAAAACTATATAAAACTATATAAAACTATATAAAACTATATAAAACTATACAAAACTAACAAAACTATATAAAACTATATAAAACTATATAAAACTATACAAAACAAACAAAACTATACAAAACTATATAAAACTATATAAAACTATATAAAACTATTTAAAA
>NW_027475681.1:27500-35221 GCF_051020985.1 Nomia melanderi | reverse complement strand
CGCGGGATTCAGTGCTGGGCTAATTCCTGTTCGCTCGCAGCTACTAAGGAAATCCTTGTTAGTTTCTTTTCCTCCGCTTAGTAATATGCTTAAATTCAGCGGGTAATCTCGCCTACTCTGAGGTCGTCGTGAACGTGAATTGTATGAAAATTCAATCGAATTTCATAAAAATCGCTCAAAGGCAAAAAAAACAAAGTCTAGAGGAGAGTGCGTTCGAACACAACAATATTCATATTATAACGTATATAAATGATAAATATACCGCGACACGCGCGACTCCGTATCGTCGCGAAAAATCGTTCGCGAACGCGTCTTATGCGCCTCACCAGTGGTCTCTGCTGCGTCGCGTGTCTATATTCTCTTTTTACACTCTTCTCCTTCTTCTATCACATTTTACTCGATCGCGAAAAAGACTCTCGCTAGACGATCTCGCGCTCCGGTTAACTTTAACGCCCGTCCGAGAAGAATTTTCGGGGACTGGACGACCGAAGCGGATCTCGCGCGGTCTCGCGATCGACAGTGAAGAGAAGTGCAGAAGAGGAAAAGAAGACACGACAAACACACACCATGGGGCGACCGACGCGTTCGTTTCAACGCTTTCGCACAAAGTCGGCGGCGGTTATATATTTATATCATTATATTCCGGCGGACGGGACGCGACGTTCGAAAGCCTCGCCAAAGAGGAGCTCCTGCCTCTTCCTCTCTCTTTTCTACGAGAAAAGATAAACGTATTTTACGGGGATACGGAAACGTTACCACGTGGTGTCACACACGATCGTCCGTCTCTTCTCTATAGCAGAAACCGATAAAAATACACCTCCCGAAAGAGAGTATATGGTGATTCTTTTTATATATATATATTTCGAAATACAACTGAACGTGGCGGAAGCGCACGGTGGTGGTCCAGCGAGGACACGCGACGACGGGGAATAAGAACTATTCGACCCGTTACGAATACGCATGCTCGTCCCGCACGATTTTAACACACACCGTGTTTTTCTCCAGTCGTCAAAGCGTTCGTGCGTCGAATTCGAAAAATAAAAAAAAAAGAAAAACACCTTTTCTCTCTCTCGGGGTAAAAGAGTCGATGTGTATTGTGTATAAAGGTTCTGCGAGAAGTCTCGTTTTGACGTGTGTTCCGCCGATAACGACGATCCTCCGAAACGGGGATACAGAAACGTTACACCTCACAACACGATCTCCGTCTCTTCTCTATAGCAGAAACCGATAAAAATACACCTCCCGAAAGAGAGTATATGGTGATTCTTTTTATATATATATATTTCGAAATTCAACTGAACGTGGCGGAAGCGCACGGTGGTGGTCCAGCGAGGACACGCGACGACGGGGAATAAGAACTATTCGACCCGTTACGAATACGCATGCTCGTCCCGCACGATTTTAACACACACCGTGTTTTTCTCCAGTCGTCAAAGCGTTCGTGCGTCGAATTCGAAAAATAAAAAAAAGAAATACACCTTTTCTCTCTCTCTCGGGGTAAAAAGAGTCGATGTGTATTGTGTATAAAGGTTCTGCTGCGAGAAGTCTCGTTTTGCCGTGTGTTTCGGTAACGACGATCCTCCGAAACGTACATCTCATTCGTAAGAGAGGAAGAAAACAATCTCCCTGGGGCCAGTCGGTAATATACCGACATACGACGTGTCGTGCACATCCGTCTCACGCACGGTATACAAAATATGAATAAAACGTGTGTAGTCTCTCTCTCTCGACTTCTTAATATTTTCTTTCACCTCTGACGCATCATTTCAGGTGACGTCGGGAGCGCGGGAAAAAAAATTTTTCTAAACACACGAAACCGTTCATCTCACGAACAGCCGAAAAAGTTGTCGCTCAGATCCATATCGCAGTGGAGCGGTATCCGCGGGCGGTCGTAATTGAACGACGCACGACGCCGCGAACACTCACGCGAGTCCATACAAACGATTCCGATCGTTTTGCAACAACTAGAACGTACACTGTCCGTGAAATTCACAGAATTTTCGCGTGTCCGCGACAAACGCCGACGAGACACCCATCGTTCGCTCGTACGTAGCATCCTTCTCTTAACCCGACTCAGAGACGTTCTTTGCGCCCTTCGGTAAAAAAACGTTCGATCCGAAGAGGTGAACGACGGCGGGGATTTGACAGAGCTACGCAAGCAGTGTATGGTACGTAAACGACCCTCAGCCAGGCGTGGTCCAGGAATTGTATCCGTGGACCGCAATGTGCGTTCGAAATGTCGATGTTCATGTGTCCTGCAGTTCACACGTTGACGCGCAATTAGCTGCGTTCTTCATCGACCCACGAGCCAAGTGATCCACCGTTCAGGGTAATCGTATAAATTTTATATTTCACATATATAATTTTATTCTCACTTGTTCGACCTAATATCTCTCTTCTTTCAAAGAGAAGATAAAAGTTGATACCTGAATCTCCGACCAGCGCGCGAAGGAGATTCAGGCGTCGCCTTGGAGACGACACCGAAGCCTTTCGAGACGAAAAACGTTCAAGTAATATGTATATATTTCTCGACGTTCCGGGCGTATAGTGCATTCAAAAACCCGCGAAAGACGCAGAAGACTCGCACGCGTGGAAACGACGGGGATATATTTTGTATCCTACCCGATACTGAATCCATCGCGTGCAGTCGACCCTCGCGTTCTTCCGATCAGACGCATCTATTGTTGCGCGCATGTTTTCGCGTCGCATCGCGCGAAACGTTGCACGAATCGTACCGATCGATCGATTGAAAGCAAATAATGAAAAAAGACTTCACAGCTGGCTCTTTGCCGGTCATTCGTCCCATGTTATCTCTTGCCGCGAAATTGGCGCGCAAGAGTTGGGTGTCAGACGCGCGGCTTTAAAACGAGCTTCACGGCCGGTCCCTTCGTTACCGCTTTCGTTCTTTCTCTCGGAACGACCATGAACGAACACGACGAGCGACGCTACGGCATACACACGTCCACGGATTCGATTAAAAAAACAGACTTCACAGCTGGCTCTTTGCCGGTCATTCGTCCCATATTATCTCTTGCCGCGAAATTGGCGCGCAAGAGTTGGGTGTCAGACGCACGGCTTTAAAACGAGCTTCACGGCCGGTCCTCTCAATTCCGTGTACGGTACACGCAAGATGCGGGTTCCACTTCCAGACTACCCGGTCCCTTCTCTCTACGAGAATCGATAGTAGAAGAACGGCTCGAAAACGCGTCTCAGAGACTAGGGGAAAAGAAGCGGTATGCGAGCGAAACGAAAACGCATTATGGAAACGTCGCGAAACAATGTTCGACGGTTGCTCGGTTCCAATCGTGCGGCCGTTTCAATTTCTCGTGCGCTTCACCGTCCCTCCGTAACTCTGGCCGATCGCGTATACCGAAGAGCCGACACGCGCAAAAACCACAGGCATTGTATACTGTGTATATATATATATATATGTTACAGTCACAGCCTTCGCGCGTTTTACTCTCCGACGCGGGGTTTCCACGACGAAAGAGAGACAGTTTCGTGGCGGGTGACTCGGCCGAATCGCTACGACGGGTATTTCTATTATAGAACGAATCATCGCCACCCTTTACCAGTGCCCGACGAAGGAATCACAAGGTCATCTGGAGTTTACAATGCCAGCGACGGTAATTCCAACGAAGACCCGATAAGTCAACTCATCGTTCTATTTCTCCCCGTACAGAAAAGCGAATCGACGCTAATGCACCTCGCGCAAGCACGAACGTTCTCTTCGCGTGGATCGTCCCATCGTCCAAAGATGTAAAGACGCATTGGAGATCGTGGTCTCTGGCGGGCTCATTGCACGCCCCACTGCATATCTTTCCTCGAATCGAGAATGATTCGTCCACTAAGGCTGCGAAACTACGCGTCGAGGAAACTAGGGGAAAGAAGCGGGATGCGAGCGAAACGACAATACATTATGGAAACGTCGCGAAACAATGTTCGGCGGTTGCTCGTTTCCTCCTGCGGACGTTTCATTGCTCGGGCGCTTCACGTCCCTCCGTAACCTTCGCGCGATCGCGTGCCCCGGAGAGCCGGCAACCGGTGAACCACAGGCGTATAAACTATAGTCTTCTATAGCAAGCCTTCGGCGGTTACTCTCCGACGCGGGGATTCCACGACGAGAGAGAATTTCGTGGCGGGTGACATCGGTCGAAACGCTACGACGGGTATTTCTATTATAGAACGAATCATCGCCACCCTTTACCAGTGCCCGACGAAGGAATCACAAGGTCATCTGGAGTTTACAATGCCAGCGACGGTAATTCCAACGAAGACCCGATAAGTCAACTCATCGTTCTATTTCTCCCCGTACAGACAAGCGAATCAACGCTATCGCACCTCACGCATGCACGAACGTTCTCTTCGCGTGAATCGTCCCATCGTCGAAAGATATAGCCGCTTGGAGATCGTGGCCCATCAAGTTCTTCCGTAACTCCTGCGCGATCGCGTACCCCGGAGAGCAGGCAACCGGTGAACCACAGGCGTATAAACTATAGTCTTCTATAGCAAGCCTTCGCGTTTACTCTACGACGCGGGGATTCCACGACGAGAGAGATTTTCGTGGCGGGTGACACGGCCGAATCGCTACGACGGGTATTTCTATTATAGAACGAATCATCGCCACCCTTTACCAGTGCCCGACGAAGGAATCACAAGGTCATCTGGAGTTTACAATGCCAGCGACGGTAATTCCAACGAAGACCCGATAAGTCAACTCATCGTTCTATTTCTCCCCGTACAGAAAAGCGAATCGGCGCTATCGCACCTCACGCAAGCAGGAATGATCTCTTCGCGTGGATCGTCCCATCGTCGAAAGATGTAAGACGTACAGAAATCGTGGTCCATCACGATTATTCGTAACTCTCCGAGTCGCGTATCTGAGAGTAGGGCAAACGGAGAACCACAGGCATAAATAATACTATATATTTCTTATATAGTTAGCCTTCGCGTTTTACTCTCCGACATGGGGATTCCACGACGAGAGAGAGTTTCGTGGCGGGTGACTCGGCCGAATCGCTACGACGGGTATTTCTATTATAGAACGAATCATCGCCACCCTTTACCAGTGCCCGACGAAGGAATCACAAGGTCATCTGGAGTTTACAATGCCAGCGACGGTAATTCCAACGAAGACCCGATAAGTCAACTCATCGTTCTATTTCTCCCCGTACAGAAAAGCGAATCGACGCTATCGCACCTCGCGCGAGCACGTAACTACTCTTCGCGTGGATCGTCCCATCGTCGAAAGATGTAAGACGCACGGAAATCGTGGCCCATCAACGTTTTTTTGTAACTCTGCCGATCGCGTATCACAGAGCCGAGACGCACATACCACAGGCGTATAATACCGTTTTCTTTCGTATGGTAAGCCTTCGCGTTTACTCTTCGGCGCGGGGTTTCCACGTCGAGAGAGACTTTCGTGGCGGGTGACATCGGTCGAAACGCTACGACGGGTATTACTATTATAGAACGAATCATCGCCACCCTTTACCAGTGCCCGACGAAGGAATCACAAGGTCATCTGGAGTTTACAATGCCAGCGACGGTAATTCCAACGAAGACCCGATAAGTCAACTCAACGTTCTATTTCTCCCCGTACAGAAAAGCGAATCGACGCTGTTGCACCTCACGCAAGCACGAACGTTCTCTTCGCGTGGATCGTCCCATCGTCGAAAGATGTAAGACGCACGGAAATCGTGGCACATCACGTGTTTTCGGAACTCTGTCGACCGCGTATCTCAGAGACGACGCGCGCGAACCACTGGCATATACTATTATATATCGCGTTTTACCCTCCGACGCGGGGATTCCACGACGAGAGAGAGTTTCGTGAGCGGGTTGACTCGGAAGAAACGCTACGACGGGTATTTCTATTGTAGAACGCATCATCGCCACCCTTTACCAGTGCCCGACGAAGGAATCACAAGGTCATCTGGAGTTTACAATGCCAGCGACGGTAATTCCAACGAAGACCCGATAAGTCAACTCAACGTTCTATTTCTCCCCGTACAGAAAAGCGAATCGACGCAATCGCACCATACGCGTGCACGTAAACAACTCTTCGCGTGGATCGTCCCATCGTCGAGAGACGTAAGTTTTCATAGTATGAATTCGCGTTTTACTCTCCGACGCGGGGATTCCACGACGAGAGAGAGTTTCGTGAGCGGGTTGACTCGGAAGAAACGCTACGACGGGTATTTCTATTATAGAACGAATCATCGCCACCCTTTACCAGTGCCCGACGAAGGAATCACAAGGTCATCTGGAGTTTACAATGCCAGCGACGGTAATTCCAACGAAGACCCGATAAGTCAACTCAACGTTCTATTGCTCCCCGTACAGAAAAGCGAATCGACGCAATCGCACCATACGCGTGCACGTAACAACTCTTCGCGTGGATCGTCCCATCGTCGAGAGACGTAAGTTTCCATACTATGAATTCGCGTTTTACTCTCCGACGCGGGGATTCCACGACGAGAGAGAGTTTCGTGAGCGGGTTGACTCGGAAGAAACGCTACGACGGGTATTTCTATTATAGAACGAATCATCGCCACCCTTTACCAGTGCCCGACGAAGGAATCACAAGGTCATCTGGAGTTTACAATGCCAGCGACGGTAATTCCAACGAAGACCCGATAAGTCAACTCAACGTTCTATTACTCCCCGTACAGAAAAGCGAATCGACGCAATCGCACCATACGCGTGCACGTAACAACTCTTCGCGTGGATCGTCCCATCGTCGAGAGACGTAAGTTTCATAGTAAGCCTTCGGCGTTTTACTCTCCGACGCGGGGATTCCACGACGAGAGAGAGAGTTTCGTGAGCGGGTTGACTCGGAAGAAACGCTACGACGGGTATTTCTATTATAGAACGCATCATCGCCACCCTTTACCAGTGCCCGACGAAGGAATCACAAGGTCATCTGGAGTTTACAATGCCAGCGACGGTAATTCCAACGAAGACCCGATAAGTCAACTCAACGTTCTATTTCTCCCCGTACAGAAAAGCGAATCGACGCAATCGCACCATACGCGTGCACGTAAACAACTCTTCGCGTGGATCGTCCCATCGTCGAGAGACGTAAGTTTTCATAGTATGAATTCGCGTTTTACTCTCCGACGCGGGGATTCCACGACGAGAGAGAGTTTCGTGAGCGGGTTGACTCGGAAGAAACGCTACGACGGGTATTTCTATTATAGAACGCATCATCGCCACCCTTTACCAGTGCCCGACGAAGGAATCACAAGGTCATCTGGAGTTTACAATGCCAGCGACGGTAATTCCAACGAAGACCCGATAAGTCAACTCAACGTTCTATTACTCCCCGTACAGAAAAGCGAATCGACGCAATCGCACCATACGCGTGCACGTAACAACTCTTCGCGTGGATCGTCCCATCGTCGAGAGACGTAAGTTTCCATACTATGAATTCGCGTTTTACTCTCCGACGCGGGGATTCCACGACGAGAGAGTGTTTCGTGAGCGGGTTGACTCGGAAGAAACGCTACGACGGGTATTTCTATTATAGAACGCATCATCGCCACCCTTTACCAGTGCCCGACGAAGGAATCACAAGGTCATCTGGAGTTTACAATGCCAGCGACGGTAATTCCAACGAAGACCCGATAAGTCAACTCAACGTTCTATTGCTCCCCGTACAGAAAAGCGAATCGACGCAATCGCACCATACGCGTGCACGTAACAACTCTTCGCGTGGA
>NW_027475681.1:20000-22500 GCF_051020985.1 Nomia melanderi | reverse complement strand
CCAACTTTTTTAATAAGCGTTTTAAAATTATTTCAATGTTTAATCCATGCGTAAACATGACGTTTATTAACGTTTTTAACGTTAAAAAAAATTACAAAAATTTATTTTTCGGAAAAAATGGAAAAAACCGATTCGTCGGAGCGAGCTGTCCAGCCCGTGCGGTAATTCCAGCAGGCGAATCGGACTTCCCGAAATTTTTCTAAGTCCCACGGTCGACACCAACTTTTTTAATAAGCGTTTTAAAATTATTTCAATGTTTAATCCATGCGTAAACATGACGTTTATTAACGTTTTTAACGTTAAAAAAAATTACAAAAATTTATTTTTCGGAAAAAATGGAAAAAACCGATTCGTCGGAGCGAGGTGTCCAGCCCGTGCGGTAATTCCAGCAGGCGAATCGGACTTCCCGAAATTTTTCTAAGTCCCACGGTCGACACCAACTTTTTTAATAAGCGTTTTAAAATTATTTCAATGTTTAATCCATGCGTAAACATGACGTTTATTAACGTTTTTAACATTAAAAAAAATTACAAAAATTTATTTTTCGGAAAAAATGGAAAAAACCGATTCGTCGGAGCGAGGTGTCCAGCCCGTGCGGTAATTCCAGCAGGCGAATCGGACTTCCCGAAATTTTTCTAAGTCCCACGGTCGACACCAACTTTTTTAATAAGCGTTTTAAAATTATTTCAATGTTTAATCCATGCGTAAACATGACGTTTATTAACGTTTTTAACGTTAAAAAAAATTACAAAAATTTATTTTTCGGAAAAAATGGAAAAAACCGATTCGTCGGAGCGAGGTGTCCAGCCCGTGCGGTAATTCCAGCAGGCGATCCGGGGTACTCGAAATTTTTCTAAGTCCCGACGGTCAAGAGTAAACTTTTTCATCACATATTTCAAAATTTTTTTAATGTTTAATCCACGCATAAAAACGCAGTTTATTAACGTTTTTAACGTTGAGAAAATTGACAAAAATTTTTTTTTCACTGAAAATGGAAAAAATGTATCGGTCGATGCGGGCTATCCAGGCCGTGCGGTAATTCCAGCAGGCGATCCGGGGTACTCGAAATTTTTCTAAGTCCCGACGGTCAAGAGTAAACTTTTTCATCACATATTTCAAAATTTTTTTAATGTTTAATCCACGCATAAAAACGCAGTTTATTAACGTTTTTAACGTTGAGAAAATTGACAAAAATTTTTTTTTCACTGAAAATGGAAAAAATGTATCGGTCGATGCGGGCTATCCAGGCCGTGCGGTAATTCCAGCAGGCGATCCGGGGTACTCGAAATTTTTCTAAGTCCCGACGGTCAAGAGTAAACTTTTTCATCACATATTTCAAAATTTTTTTAATGTTTAATCCACGCATAAAAACGCAGTTTATTAACGTTTTTAACGTTGAGAAAATTGACAAAAATTTTTTTTTCACTGAAAATGGAAAAAATGTATCGGTCGATGCGGGCTGTCCAGGCCGTGCGGTAATTCCAGCAGGCGATCCGAGGTACTCGAAATTTTTCTAAGTCCGAACGGTCAAGAGTAAACTTTTTCATCACATATTTCAAAATTTTTTTAATGTTTAATCCACGCATAAAAACGCAGTTTATTAACGTTTTTAACGTTGAGAAAATTGACAAAAATTTTTTTTTCACTGAAAATGGAAAAAATGTATCGGTCGATGCGAGCTGTCCAGGCCGTGCGGTAATTCCAGCAGGCGAATCGGACTTCCCGAAATTTTTCTAAGTCCCACGGTCAAGAGTAAACTTTTTTAATAAGCGTTTTAAAATTATTTCAATGTTTAATCCATGCGTAAACATGATGTTTATTAACGTTTTTAACATTAAAAAAAATTACAAAAATTTATTTTTCAAAAAAAATGGAAAAAACCGATTCGTCGGAGCGAGGTGTCCAGCCCGTGCGGTAATTCCAGCAGGCGAATCGGACTTCCCGAAATTTTTCTAAGTCCCACGGTCGACACCAACTTTTTTAATAAGCGTTTTAAAATTATTTCAATGTTTAATCCATGCGTAAACATGACGTTTATTAACGTTTTTAACGTTAAAAAAAATTACAAAAATTTATTTTTCGGAAAAAATGGAAAAAACCGATTCGTCGGAGCGAGCTGTCCAGCCCGTGCGGTAATTCCAGCAGGCGAATCGGACTTCCCGAAATTTTTCTAAGTCCCACGGTCGACACCAACTTTTTTAATAAGCGTTTTAAAATTATTTCAATGTTTAATCCATGCGTAAACATGACGTTTATTAACGTTTTTAACGTTAAAAAAAATTACAAAAATTTATTTTTCGGAAAAAATGGAAAAAACCGATTCGTCGGAGCGAGGTGTCCAGCCCGTGCGGTAATTCCAGCAGGCGAATCGGACTTCCCGAAATTTTTCTAAGTCCCACGGTCAAGAGTAAACTTTTTTAATAAGCGTTTTAAAATTATTTCAATGTTTAATCCATGCGTAAACATGATGTTTATTAACGTTTTTAACATTAAAAAAAAT
>NW_027475681.1:10000-15000 GCF_051020985.1 Nomia melanderi | reverse complement strand
CTCACACCATTCTTACATTTCCACAGAATCGCACGCCTGCGGCACTGCAGGTCCCATGGGAGTGCTCCCATGAGGACCTGCAGCGCCTCCGTCGAGACGGTTCTACACGCTCTCACACATCCATACAACGCGACACGCTCACATCTCTCAATCATTCTCCTTCCATACTCAAATTTCAACACGTCACACCACACACTCGCACCATACAACACACACGCTTCAAACAAACCCTTATACAATACACGCAACGCACGCTTTCTCATACCCCATTCACTCCGTAGGACACGTATAAGTTGTCCTACCACATTCATAATTTTCTTCCTCACGTACTCAAGATGCACTCTAAAATTCATTCGCTCAGACACACACACACCAAGATATCTCACACACGTAACATACTTCATACATTTATCATTCACACGTACATTCGGGCATCGACTTATGGCCAATTTTCCTTTCAGCAACATACACACACTCTTTCGCTCAGATACACTCACGCCAACTTTCATACCCCAATCACTCACAATTTTCATCCACTCTGTTCCCTTTCGCTCTAAATCCATTCGGTTTCGTCCTTTCACAATCATAACCAAATCATCTGCATACGCTACACATTCACACCCACACTCACTCAATGCCCACAGGAGGTCATCCATAAGTAGGTTCCATATAAATGGACCACTTATGGACCCCTGTGGGCACCCACGCTCTACATTCTTCCACACGCACTCATTCACTCCCTCCATACACACCATACGATCCTTAAAATAACTCATCCATAACCCAATTTCCTCGCATCCAATTACATTCAACTTTTCAATCACACTCTTCCATTCCACATTATCGAACGCACCCTGAAAGTCCACAAACACTCCAAGAACATATTTCCATTCACTCAGCTCCACATATTCTCGGACTTTCAGCCACGCACTCTCGGTGGACCGACCCCTCCTAAACCCGTGCTGGGCCTCATTCATTCTCACATTCATACGACGCTCCACACGATTCACCATCATACATTCCAACACTTTGCCCAGCACGGGCAACAAACAAATCGGTCTGTACGACCTTGGGTCGGTACGCACCTTGTCGGGGGACTTCAACAAGATCACCACACGCGCTCTTTTCCATTCACACGGGAAAGAGTTTGTCCTCAGGCACGCATCAAACATTCTCTTCAGCCACTCAGGAATCACACACCATACACGCTTAATCATCTCAGCAGTCACACCATCCAGGCCAGGTGCCTTTCCTACTTTCATTCTCTTGACAGCACACTCAATCTCACTCCATTCAAACTCCTTATCATCCGCACTCTCAATTTGCACACACTCATTCACACACCTATTACCCCTCTGTGTAGCCGGGAAGAGGGTGTCCAGCAGGACATTCGCACTCTCATTCCATGTATCCGTCATTCTTCCATTCACATTCATTGTACACAATCTCTCATTCCCTTTCTTACCACGACAAATCTTGTACACCGATCCCCATGGGTCCACATTGCTCCATTTACTCACGAACTGTTTCCAGTTCGTCTCTTTCATTCTGCAAATCTCTCTCTTGTATTCATTCAATCCCCTTTTATACTCTTCCTGCTTCGCACTAACATTCTCTCCTCTCTTTCTCGCTCTTTGGAATTTCTTCCTCAGTTTCCTTACATTCTTCTTCATTCGTTCCAACCCTTTCGTCCACCATGCAGGCTTCCTTACATTCCCTTTCTTCAGCTCTTTCATTCTCCTTTCATTCGCAATGTGGATCCATGAGGTCACAGCATTCACCAATTCATCCGCGCTCGCACTCTCACTCACATTTATTCCATTCATTACCGCACATTCTTTCACTTCACTCATATACGCATCCCAATCAACACCCCTGCTGGACCACCTCCTACCGGCCACTGTAACACTCTCTCTCACATTCGCACATCTAATTCTCACATTAATAACATTATGATCACTTACACCCCATTCATTCTTGACTTCCCATTCAAACTGGCACCCGGCCCACGCATTGTTGGCCAGAGTGACATCGATGTCACTCTGGCCGTGCACACTCGAAAACGTATAACATTCACTCGGTTCATTCAGCACATTCATTCCATTCCCAATTATCCATTCTTCCATCATCTCACCACGCATCACACTCTCTCTTGAATGCAGGTCACCCTTGCTAAACCACAAGGGTGACACTGCATTCGCATCCATACCTATAAGCAAACTCTTTCCCCTCAGTCTCACACGCACACGCTCCAGATAGGCCAGGTACGGTTCCAGGTCCTGGCCGTACCTACAATACACTGACACCACATACATCTCTCCGAAGTCCCCCTTCATCCACACACACACTCCATGCTCGTCAGTGAGCTCACTGACGAGCATGGATTCCATTCTCTCATCATTCACTACCACGGCGGCCTTTTTGTGGCCCACGTCTGACACATACACATTCATACTTAAGGGCAAGCCCTTTACACATCCATCCACGGCTACATACGGCTCTTGTATAATAGCCACACTCACTCTCTTCTCAATCATCAACACACCCAAATCACACATAACCGCATACGCTCGTTGACAATTACACTGGATCGTATTTATCACACACTCAGCCATTATTCCATACTTATCCTCGCACGTTCACGCTCAACCATACGTTTGTATTCGGGACACTCCAAGGACGTCACCGAATGGTCACACTTATTCCCACGCAACTTACAGTTTCGGCAGCATTCACTCTTTTTACACGCACTCTTCATGTGGCCTGCCTCACCACATTTTTGGCACAAACTCTCCTTTTCCTTGCATTCTTTGGCCATATGCCCGAATGCACCACACTTATGACACCTAAGCACACTCACAAACTCACGCAGTTTACAAGCACGCCATCTCACATACATTCTTCCCTCACTCATCATCTTATTGAACATTCGCACACTCATCTCAAACACAACATTTCCTACATTCGCATCCTTCTTGTTCGTTCGGTTAACCACACGCACACGCTCAGCAAACTCTCTTTCATTCACACATTCACTCAAATTCTTCTCATACAACTCTTTTAATAATTCCTCACTCGGTATCTCACACGGCACATCATACACAATAACTTTCGCTCCTATTTTTCTAGGTTCCTCAACTTTCATTCCGATACTCTCAAACTGTTTACATTCACGCATTATCTTCATCTCTTTCTCACTAACCGTCTCGACGGCTATTCCACCACTCCTCGTCTTTCTCACAGCTTTCACACGCACATTTAATTTCTTACTCACCTCATTCATAACTCGTTCTTTCACTTGGTCGCTCGTTAGCTTCAGACTTTCGTCTTTCGGCTTTATCACGACCGCATACTTTTTTGCATTCACACTCATCACCGGCATACTCACACCAGGTTTAACATTCACATTACTCTTCGCATTCACACTAGCCACGCTCGCGAAACTTCTTCCACTCATACACACATTCTGGACGGGCACAGACACATTCTTACACTCATCCAATCTCCCTTTCAGACGCTCATTTTCACACATCAGACGTACAAGTATCTGTTCATATTCACTCACGCAATTCAACACAGTCTCACTCACACCCTTAAGAACACGACTACTCTCACTAAACAAACACTTGCGCAGACGTTCACCGATTTCACGCATGCACCCAATTTCATTCTTCTCATTCATACTCTCATTCTCTCGCACAATAGTAGATAGGGACAGAAGGTATTTCGCTGCCCTGAAGTAGGGCATGCCGCACCTCGAGATTACACTCATATCGGCATGTGACAAGTCACAACGAGAAGCCTGATGGGCCTCCACTTCTCTGGCGGACCCACGCCAAGAGAGCACCGTACAGCCGGCGCCTGTACGATGCCTGTGTTTGGAATAACCTCTCCTTCACCCGCAGGATCATCAGAAGAGAAGACCGCCCCTCGCGGGGCGCGACTCATTTAGCCGCCCTGTCCGATAATACCCGCCGAGACGGAATATTACCGTCCAGGACGTTACCAGCGGGGACCACGAGGAGGCTGAGTCGCATTCGGTCTCTAGCGGGCTTACAGGACAAGCTTCTGTAAGAGTTTTGATCGCAACAAGTTGCGATCACACCCTCCCGACACATAACTTCCGTGAGGTCGTTATGCCCGCGCCGTCGTTCGGGTGGAGTCTCACCATCTTTCGTTCAATTAATCTCCATAATCCGTCTTTTGGATTAGGTTCGCAACTGCGTACTTGTACGCTGAGCACTCGTCCGATCTGGACGAGTGCTTGTGTGGTCTGTGAGCCCTCTTGCAATTAATGCAAGTGGGCTTGTCATTCTTATTTGGGCACGCCTTAAAGGAGTGCCCCTCTTGGGCGCAGTGGCCGCATGTATCTGCAACCGCCCGGCAGTGTTTGGCTATGTGGCCAAACGCCTGACAGCGGAAGCATCTCCCTGCCACTACGTAGTCACGTACGTGGCATACTTGCCACTCAAGGAACAGCCTTCCTCTGTCCTTGAGCGCTTTTCTTGCTTTGGGTGATACTTCTATCACCCAATTTTTGCGGTCTCCTTTCCCTGTCTTAAACAGGGGCTTTATTTCTTTTATCGCTTCAGGCGATATACCTTCGCCGTTTTGCTTACCTAGGGCAACAAGCAACTGGCTCTCGTTAAGATCTGGTACATTATAAATGACCATCTTTGGTTTTTTCCTCGGCGGGATGCCGATCTTAAGTCCCAAGCTTTGCAAGGGCTTGTTCTTTATAAGACTTTGGAGGCCTTCCTTCGTCGCCGTTTCGACGAGGAGGCCTCCTTTACTTATCTTCTTTACTGCCTTAACCTGCAGTTTCTCCTGTGTAGGTCTAAAGCCTCGCGCCATAGCCTTTCTTGTCTGCTCCCAATCGGAGTTGTCTTTTAAGTAGACCGTCACGACATTGCGTGTCGGTCCATTCTCTATTAATTCTTTCTTAGACATGGTCACAGTCGCGTAGGACTTGACCATGTCCTTCTTCTTTGGCGTACTTT